>NC_071659.1:1357437-1627684 GCF_012460135.2 Molothrus ater
CAGCAGCAGAAAATCAATGTTCAATTTCTGTTCCTGTTGCATCCCACAGCAGCAGAAAATCAATGTTCACGTTCTGTTCCTGAGGCCTCGCAGCTTCTCAGGAGGAAAAATCCTAAGGAAAGGGATTTTTCATAAAAAATCTCATGGCTACACTTGTTGGTCATTTATAACAGCCAGGAATGCGGCAGCTCCAGGAAGGAGCGGGAATTTGGGGTGGGAATTTGGGGTGGGAATTTGGGGTGGGAATTTGGGGTGGGAATTTGGAGGGAGGGGGCAGGGGTGATAAATGGATGTGATTCGTGCTAAATTGAAATTATATCAATATTTTAGAATATAAAAAATATATCTATTTTATATGTATATTATATACATATTAATAGAAATATTTTTAATATATTTTATATATATATAAATATATAAAATATATATTTATATATATAATATATAGATATATAATAATATATATTTTATTATATTTATATATAATATATATTATATATATAAAATATATATATTTTATATATATAATATATATATAAAATATTCTATATATTTTTATATATATTATCTATATTATAGCTAGATAAAATATATCTATATTATATATAACATATAATTTATTTTATAATTTTGTAAATATAATTTATAATATTAATATTAATAATTATAATATTAATAATTTATATATTAAAATATATTTTAATATTTTAAAATACATTCTAATATAATATTTATAAAATACATTTTGTTATTACTTGTTATAAAGTAGAAAAGGAAAAGTATATGTAATTAGTGTGATAAATGGATATGATTCATGCTGACTAATTTATAACTACATCAGTATTTTAGAAAATAAATATATATTTTATATGTATTATTATATTCATATTAATAGAAATATTTTTATCTATATTATCTATATTATAGCTAGATAAAATATATTTATATTATATATAATATATATAATATATTAAAATATATATTATAATATTTTAAAATACATTCTAATATAATATATATAAATGCTTTTTTGTTATTACTTGTTATAAAGTAGAAAAGGAAAAGTATATGTAATTAGTGTGATAAATGGATATGATTCGTGCTGACTAAATTGTAACTACATCAGTATTTTAGAAAATAAAAAGATATATAAAAATATGTATTCTAAGATGTATATATTATATACATATATAATATATTATATTTATTTTATATATGGATTAAAATATACATTATGTAAAATATAATTATATAGATATTAGATAAAAAATTATATAATGTAATGTAATAAAATGCAATGTAATGTAATAATGTAATATAATGTAATATAATGTAATATAATGTAATATAATGTAATGTGATATAATATAATATAATGTAATGTGATATAATATAATATAATATAATATAATATAATATAATATAATATAATATAATATAATATAATATAATATAATATAATATAATATAATATAATATAATATAATATAATATAATATAATATAATATAATATAATATAAATAAAAACCACTTTTCCTTTATTACTTATGATAAAATCACAGATGTTCCGTGTGAAAATCAGGACACAGGATGGAATATTGGGAAAAACAAGATCCCAGTTCTGATCCTGACCTTGGGACGGACAAAGTCGGGACAATTCCAGGTTTGGAATGCAAGCTGTGATTTTATCTCTGAAATAATGAGGCTTGATTGGGGCATAATTGCTTAATTACGTAACTCAGAGCTCAGTGCGCATGCGCAGCCCGGAAAGGTTATCCAGGGGGCAGCGAGGGAGAGAAACACCCCAAAATCCAGCATCCCCCCCAAATCCGGGATCCTCAAAATCCCAGAGCCCCAAAATCCAGGATCCCCAAAATCCAGGAGTTCCAAAATCCAGCACCCCCTAAAATCCAGGAGCTCCAAAATCGAGGAACCCCAAAATCCAGGACTCCCCAAAATCCGGGATCCTCAAAATCCCAGAGCCCCAAAATCCAGAGCTCCAAAAATCCAGGAGCCCCAAAAATCAAGAGCCCCAAAAATCCAGGAACCACAAAATCCAGAGCCCCAAAATCCAGAGCCCCCAAAATCCAGGAGCCCCAAAAATCCAGGAGCCCTAAAATCCAGAGCCCTAAAATCCAGCAGTTCCAAAATTGAGAAACCCCAAAATCCAGGAGCTCCAAAATCGAGGAGCCCCAAAATCCATGACTCCCCAAAATCCGGGATCCCCAAAATCCAGAGCTCCAAAAATCCAGGAGCCCCAAAAATCCTGGAGCCCCAAAATCCAGGAGCCCAAAAATCCAGGAGCCCAAAATTCCAGGAGCCCAAAATTCAGAGCCCCAAAATTCAGAGCCCCAAAAATCCAGACCCCCAAAATCCAGGACTCCCCAAAATCCGGCATCCCCAAAATCCAGAGCCCCAAAATCCAGGATCCCCAAAATCCAGAGCCCCCAAAATCCAGAGCCCCAAAATCCAGGATCCCCAAAATCCAGGAGTTCCAAAATCCAGCACCCCCTAAAATCCAGGAGCTCCAAAATCGAGGAACCCCAAAATCCAGGACTCCCCAAAATCCGGGATCCCCAAAATCCAGAGCCCCAAAATCCGGGATCCCCAAAATCCAGAGCTCCAAAAATCCAGGAGCCCCAAAAATCCAGAGCCCAAAAATCCAGGAGCTCCAAAAATCCTGGAGCCCCAAAATCCAGAGCTCCAAAAATCCTGGAGCCCCAAAATCCAGGAGTTCCAAAATCCAGAGCCCCCTAAAATCCTGGAGTTCCAAAATTGAGGAACCCCAAAATCCAGGAGCTCCAAAATCCAGGAGCCCCAAAATCCAGGACTCCCCAAAATCCAAGGTCCCCAAAATCCAGAGCCCCAAAATCCAGGATCCCCAAAATCCAGAGCCCCCAAAATCCGGGATCCCCAAAATCCAGAGCCCCCAAAATCCAGAGCCCCAAAATCCAGAGCTCCAAAAATCCAGGAGCCCCAAAATTCCAGGGGCCCAAAAATCCAGGAACCACAAAATCCAGAGCCCCCAAAATCCAGGATCCCCAAAATCCAGGGTCCCCAAAATCCGGGATACCCAAAATCCAGAGCCCCAAAATCCGGGATCCCCAAAATCCAGAGCTCCAAAAATCCAGGAGCCCCAAAAATCCAGGAGCCCAAAATTCCAGGAGCCCCAAAAATCCAGGAGCCCCAAAATCCAGAACTCCAAAAATCCCGGAGCCCCAAAATCCAGGAGCCCAAAATTCCGGGGCCCCAAAATTCAGAGCCTCAAAATCCAGGAGTTCCAAAATCCAGGAGTTCCAAAATCCAGCACTCCCTAAAATCCAGGAGCTCCAAAATCGAGGAACCCCAAAATCCAGGAGTTCCAAACTCGAGGAACCCCAAAATCCAGGACTCCCCAAAATCCGGGATCCCCAAAATCCAGAGCCCCAAAATCCGGGATCCCCAAAATCCAGAGCTCCAAAAATCCAGGAGCCCCAAAAATCCAGGAGCCCAAAAATCCAGGAGCCCCAAAAATCCTGGAGCCCCAAAATCCAGAGCTCCAAAAATCCCGGAGCCCCAAAATCCAGGAGCCCCTAAATCCAGAGCCCCAAAATCAAGAGCCCCAAAAATCCAGGATCCCAAAAATCCAGGAGCCCCAAAATCCAGGGTGCAGGATTGGACCCCAAAAATCCAGGACCTCCAAAATCCCGTATCCCCCAAAATCCAGGTGCAGGAATGGACCCCAAACTCCAGGATCCTCAAAAATCCAGGATCACCCAAAATCCAGGTTCCCCAAAAATCCAGGAGCCCCCAAAATCCAGCATGCAGGACCGTGCTCCTTGCAGGCAGTGACTGAATTATTTTCTGTTTGCTCAAAAAGGAAAAAAACTCCGAGGTTTCTTTCTTAAATTTGATTAAAAAAAGACAATTAGTGAGACTTTTACTATTTCACTTGAAATCTGGAGTTGTTAATTCGACAGAGGAGAAAAGGTTTTGCTGAGGCAATTCACGAGGAAAGGAAGAGAACAAAAGGAAAAATCACTTATATATTATATAAGTAACATATTACATATATTATATTGTGTTATGTTGTGTTATGTTGTATATAATATTTATAGTATATTTTATATATAATATATTGTAGATTATGGGGACAGTTTGTTATATATAAAATATTATATATATATATCAGATAGTGTATTATATATAGCACTTTATATATTATATAAGTAGTATATTATATATATATAGCCTATTATATATTATAGATATAGTTTGTTACAGATATAGTATAGTATATATTATAAAAATAATATGTTATATATAGAATAAATCGTAGATTCTATATGTTATAGATAGTACATAATAGATTTTATATAGAGCATATTATATATACAATTAATTATTTAGATAATAAATGATACATAATATATTATAATATTATAATATTATATATTATATATAATCTATTACAGTAGACTATATCTTATATATAGTATATTAGTATTATAATCGTATTTTAATTATGTATTATAATTAGTATATAATATACTTTATTATAGTATAATATATAGTATATATAGTATATATAGTATAGTATTATAATTTATAATATACAATCTATAATATGTAATATATTATATATTATATATTATATATTATATATTATATATTATATATTATATATTATATATATTGTATACTTTATACTATACATTGTATATTATGGGTATAGTGTATTACATATATATTACATATATTATATATCGTGTATTAAATATTTTATATTATACATATTATGTATTATTTATTATATAGTATATATAGTATAGTATTATAATCTATAATATGTAATCTGTAATATAATATATAATATATAATATATAATATATAATATATAATATATAATATATAATATATAATATATAATATATAATGTATATTGTATATTGTATATTGTATATTGTATATTGTATACTATACATTGTATATTATGGATATAGTGTAATACATATATATTACATATATTATATTGTGTATTAAATATTTTACATTATACATATTATATATTATATATTATATATTATATATTATATATATAATGTATATTATATGCTGTATATCACATATATAGCATATTATGCATTACATATGTAGTATATTCCATATTCTACATCATTTATATTTTACAGTACATATTATACGGTACAGTATAGATTATTTCCAGAATCGAAAACGGGAGCAGATTTACAGGACACTATTGATGAATATCTCTTAGCATCCAGCACATGAACAGTGTGGAAAATGCACATGATCTGATTGGCTCTCGGCAAACATCAAATTGATCATTACAATTAATAAAAATCAATTAGCATTGCATAGTAATTAAAACGAATGCTGTCCGTGTTATGTTGGAGCGTTTTGCTGTATTAATCTCTTTCAAGCAGAGTGGTGGGGACAGTTTTTAGCCCATAAAATCACATTAAAATCGGAGCTCTGTGATGTGAGATAATTTCTGTAAGGAGCACAAAAATCTAACGAGATAACCAAGGAATTCTTCACTCTTGGCCAGAGATGTAAAATGTAAAAATCCTTTTTTGGCCGAGTCCCAGGCACCCGGAGAGCCGGAATTCTTTGCTTTTTATTGTTTCCTGTTTTCAAGTCAATTTTAAAATAAAAAACTTCTTATTGTTTCCTATTTTAAAGTAAATTTTTGAGGAAATTCTTTACTTTCTATTGTTTTATTGTTTATTTATATTGTATTATACTTTTAATATTCTTAACATCCTAATTTTTATTACTAATTTATTACTATTTTATTACCATTTTTATTACCATTTTGTTACTAATTTATTACCATTTCTATTACTATTTTATTACAATTTTGTTACAATTTTATTACCATTTTGTTACTAATTTATTACCATTTTTATTACTATTTTATTACCATTTTGTTACTATTTTATTACTGTTTTGTTATTATTTTATTACTATTTTAATACCATTTTGTTACTAATTTATTACCATTTCTATTACTATTTTATTACAATTTTGTTACTATTTTATTACCATTTTATTACTGTTTTATTACTATTTTATTACCATTTTTATTACCATTTTGTTACTAACTTATTACCATTTCTATTACTATTGTATTACAATTTTGTTACTATTTTATTACCATTTTTATTACTATTTTATTACTGTTTTGTTACTATTTTATTACCATTTTTATTACCATTTTGTTACTAACTTATTACCATTTTTATTATTATTTCAATACTGTTTTGTTACTACTTTATTACTATTTCATTACGATTTTTATTACTAATTTATTACTATTTTGTTGCTATTATATCACCATTTTTATTCCTATTTTATTACCATTTCTATTACTATTTTATTACTATTCTGTCACTAATTTTTTACCATTTTTATTACTCTATTATTACTATTTTGTTACTATTTCATTACCATTTTTATTACTTTTTTCATTATTATTTTCATTACTATCAAACGAGGATGAGGAAGGGGGGGATTCGTGCCTCAGTTTCCCCCATGGAATGAGGCAGCTCCAGGAAGGAGCGGGAATTTCGGGCGGGAATTTGGGGTGGGAATACGGGAGATCCCAGGATGGGAGGGGTGGGGTCGGGTCTGTGCCTCAGTTTCCCTCCCTGGAATGAGGCAGCTCCAGGAAGGAGAAGGAATTTGGGGCAGGAATTTGGGGTGGGAATTTTGGGGGTCATAGGATGGGGGGTGTGTGTGAGATGTGCCTCAGTTTCCCCTGGAATGCTGCAGGAAGGAGCGGGAATTTGGGGCGGGAATTTGGGGCGGGAATTTGGGGGCGGGATCCGAGGATGAAGGGGGGGGGGGTTGGGATTGGTGCCTCAGTTTCCCCCGGAATGTTGGAGCTCCAGGAAGGAGCGGGGATTTGGGGGGGTCCCAGGATGGGGAGGGGGAGATTTTGTGCCTCAGTTTCCCCAGGAATGGCAGCTCCAGGAAGGAGCGGGGATGTGGGGGAGGGCGGGGGTCTGAGGACAGCCGGGATTTGTGCCTCAGTTTCCCCCCTGGAACGCTGCAGGAAGGAGCGGGAATCTGGGGCAGGGGGGTGAGGGCTGTGCCTCAGTTTCCCCAGGAATTCTGCAGCTCCGGGAAAGAGCGGGAAATTGGGGGCGGGGATTTGGGGGCGGGGATTTGATTGGGGGCGGGGAGAAATTTCGGGGGTTTCCAGAATGAGGTAGGGGGGGGGCTGTGCCTCAGTTTCCCCTGGAATGCGGCAGTTCCAGGAAGGGGCGGGAATTGAGGGGGGGGGGGGGGGAATTTGGGAGCGGGGATTTGGGGGCGGGGATTTGGGGGGCGGGGATTTGGGGGGCGGGGATTTGGGGGGCGGGGATTTGGGGGGTCCCAGTATAGGGAGGGGGCGGGGTTGTGCCTCAGTTTCCCCCGGGCAATTCGGGGGTCCCGGGTTGGGATCCGGGGCTGTTTTGGGGGCGGGGCGAGGCTCGACCGTGGCCCCGCCCACCTCGGGGGAGGAAGGGGGCGGGGCGAACCCCCCGGGCCGGGGCGGGAATTAATTAATAACTTTATTAATTAATAAATTAATTAATATTTGCAAACTCCTCCCCTCCGGGCCGGCTCGGGAATCCCCGGGGCAGTTCCGGGAATTAATTAATTAATTAATTTTAAAATTAATTGCGAAACCCTCCCCCCCCCCCTCCATTCCCCCCAGGCCGGCTCGGGAATCCCCGGGGCAGTTCCGGGATTTAATTAATTAATTAATTAATTGCGAAACCCTCCCCCCCGGACCGGCTCGGGAATCCCCGGGGCAGTTCCGGGATTTAATTAATTAATAAATTCATTAATATTTGTAAACACCCCCCCTCCCCTCCCCTCCCCCCCCCCGGGCCAGGTCGGGAATTAATTAACAAATTAATTAATTTGCGCACTTCCTCGGTGTGGGTCAGGAATTCCCGGGGCCCTTCCGGGAGTTAATTAATGAATATATTCATTAATTAATTAGCGAGGCCCCGGGCCCGCGGCCAGGCCGGGGCGGTGCCGGGGCCGTTCCAGAAAGCTCCGGGAGCGGAACGGGAGCGGGAACGGGGCGGGACCGGGACCGGCCCGAGGATAAAGCGGCACCGGAGCGGCCCCGGCCCCGGCACCGGAGCGGGACTGCGGGTACGGGACTGCGGCAACCCCAAATCCCCGAACCCCAAATCCCTGAACCCCGAACCCCTGAATCCCTGAACCCCGAATCCCAAATCCCCGAACCCCTGAATCCCCGAACCTCCGAATCCCAAATCCCCGAACCCCTGAATCCCAAATCCCCGAACCTCCGAATCCCTGAACCCCGAATCCCCGAACCCCAAATCCCCGAACCCCTAAATCCCAAATCCCCGAACCCCTGAATCCCTGAATCCCCGAACCTCCGAATCCCAAATCCCCGAACCCTTGAACCCCGAACCCCAAATCCCCGAACCCCTAAATCCCAAATCCCCGAACCCCTGAATCCCTGAACCCCGAACCTCCGAATCCCTGAACCCCGAATCCCCGAACCCCTGAATCCCTGAACCCCGAACCCCAAATCCCTGAACCCTGAATCCCAAATCCCCGAACCCCTGAATCCCCGAACCTCCGAATCCCTGAACCCTCAAACCCCTGAATCCCAAATCCCCGAACCCTCAAATCCCTGAACCCCGAATCCTCAAATCCCCGAATCCCAAAACCCCGAACCCCCAAATCCCTGAAAAATCCCTGAACTCCCAAATCCCCGAACCCCTGAACCCCCAAATCCCCGAACCCTCAAACCCCTGAACCCCCAAATCCCTGAACCCCGAATCCCTGAAAAATCCCTGAAAAATCTCTGAACTCCCAAATCCCCGAATCCCTGAATCCCAAAACCCCGAATCCCCGAATCCCAAATCCCTGGACCCTCAAACCCCTGAGCCCCGAATCCCCAAATCCCCGAACCCCTGAATCCCAAAACCCCGAACCCCCAAATCCCCGAATCCCAAATCCCTGAACCCCCAAATCCCCGAATCCCCCAATTCCCAAATTCCCAAATCCCCGAATCCCCCAACTCTGAACCCTCGGATCCCCGAACCCCCCAAATCCCTGACCCCTGAATCCCAAACCCCCGAATCCCAAATCCCTGAATCCTGAACCCTCAAACCCCAAATCCCTGAATCCCGAGTTCCTAAATCCCCAAATCTCGAACCCCCGAACCCCCAAATTCCCAAATCCCTGAATCCCTAAACTCTCCAATCCCTGAACTCGCATTCCCAAATCCCTGAACCCTGAATCCCAAATTCCCGAAGCCCCAAATCCTCGAACTCCAAAACCCGAACCCCCAAATCCCCAAACTCCGAATTCCCGAACCCCCAAATCCCAGAACTCCCCAAATCCCCGAACCCCCAAATTTCTAAATCTCAGAACTCCCCGAATCCCAAAACCCCAAATCCTCGAACCCCCGACCCCCAAAATCTCGGAACCCCCAAATTCCAAAAGCCCCCAAACCTCTGAACCCCCAAATCTTCGAATCCCAAATCCTGAACCCCAAATCCCCCAATTTTCCCCACTTTTTTCCCTTCCCCCCCCCCCAGTTTTGGGGTCCCCCCGGGCGGTTTTTGGGGTGGGGGCGGGGATGGAGCGGGCGGAGGCTCGGCGGGAATTTCCCACAATTCCCCGCGCCGGGCAGGACCCAACGGGGATTTGGGATTTGGGGCGATGATTTGGGATTTGGGATTTCGAGGGGGGTTATTTGGGATTTCGAGGGGGGTTATTTGGGATTTGGGGTACCTGGGGTTATTTTGGGACTGGGGGCGGTTTATTTAGGATTTGGGGGGATATTTTGGGATGGGGGGTAAATTAGGATTTGGGATATGCGGGATTCTTTGGGATTCTTTGGGATTGGGGGCGTTATTTGGGACAGGGGGCTTATTTTGTGGGCTTTGTTTGGGATTTGGGGGGAGTTATTCGGGATTTGGGATGTACGGAGTTATTTGGGATTTGGGGGGGCCGTTTGGAATGGGGGGATTATTTGGGATGTGGGATGGGGTTTTGGGGCTGTGGCAATGGGGGTTTTTGGGGTGTCGGGGGGGTTATTTGGGATTTGAGGGGGTTATTTGGGATGTGGGATGGGTTATTTGGGATGGGGTTTTTTTTGGGGATTTGGGGGGACTGTTTGGGATGGGGTTTTTGGGATTTCAGATATTTTTGGGGGGTTTGGGGGTTTTTTTGGGATGTGGGATGGGTTTATTTGGGATGGGGGTTTATTTGGGACTTGGGCGGCTGTGGGATGGGGGTTTTAGGGTTTGGGAGATTCGGGGATTTGGAGGTTCGGGGATTTGGGATTCAGGGATTTGGGATTCAGGGATTTGGGAGTTGAGGGGTTTGAGGGTTCGGGGTTTTGGGATTCAGGGGCTGTGGGATGGGGGTTTTGGGGTTTGGGGAGGTATTTGGGGGCGTTGTTTGGGATTTGGACAGTGGGTTTGGGACGCGGGCCGTGGGTTTGGCATTTGAGGGGGATTGTTTGGGATGTGGGATGGGGTTGTTGGGGTGTCGGGGGGGGTATTTGGGGTTTTTTAGGATCTGGGGGGGCTGTTTGGGCTGTGGGCTCTGGTTTTGGGCTGTGGGACGGGTTTTGGGCTTTGGGGCTGTGCTTTGGGGCTGGGTTTTTGGGGTTTTGGGCTGTGTTTTTGGGTTTTTGGGGTTTCTGGGCTGTGTTTTGGGGTTTCTGGGCTTTTTTGGGGGGTTTTTGGGCTGTGTTTTGGGTTTTTGCGGTTTCTGGGCTGTGTTTTGGGGTTTTTGGGCTGTGTTTTTGGGTTTTGGGGTGTCTGGGCTGTGTTTGGGTTTCTGGGCTGTGTTTTGGGCTGTATTTTTGGGGTTTCTGGGCTGTGTTTTTTTGGGTTCTGGGCTGTGTTTTTGGGTTTCTGAGCCGTGTTTTGGGCTGTGTTTCTGGGGTTTCTGAGCTGTGTTTTTTGGGTTTTTGGGCTGTGTTTTGTGTTTTTGGGGTTTTTGGGCTGTGTTTTTTGGGTTTCTGGGCTGTGTTTTGGGCTGTGTTTTTGGCTGTGTTTTTGGGTTTCTGGGCTGTGTTTTTGGGTTTCTGGGCTGTGTTTTTGGGATTTCTGAGCTGTGTTTTTGGGTTTCTGGGCTGTGTTTTTGGGATTTCTGAGCTGTGTTTTTGGGTTTTTGGGCTGTGTTTTTTGGGTTTCTGGGCTGTGTTTTTGGGTTTTTGGGGCTGTGTTTTGGGCTGTGTTTTTGGGTTTCTGGGCTGTGTTTTTGGGTTTTTGGGCTGTGTTTTTGGGGTTTCTGGGCTGTGTTTTGGGCTGTGTTTTTTTTTGGTTTTTGGGCTGTGTTTTTGGGTTTCTGGGCTGTGTTTTTGGGTTTCTGGGCTGTGTTTTTGGGTTTTGGGGCTGTGTTTTTTTGGTTTTTGGGCTGTGTTTTTTTGGTTTTTGGGCTGTGTTTTTTTGGGTTTTTGGGCTGTGTTTTTTGGGTTTCGGGGCTGTGTTTTTTTGGTTTTTGGGCTGTGTTTTTTTGGTTTTTGGGCTGTGTTTTTTTGGGTTTTTGGGCTGTGTTTTTTGGGTTTCGGGGCTGTGTTTTTTTGGGTTTCGGGGCTGTGTTTTTTTGGGTTTTGGGGCTGTGTTTTTTTTGGGTTTTGGGCTGTGTTTTGGGCTGTGTTTTGGGCTGTGTTTTGGGCTGTGTTTTTGGGCTGTGTTTTTTTGGGTTTTTGGGCTGTGTTTTGGGCTGTGTTTTTGGGCTGTGTTTTTTGGGTTTCGGGGCTGTTTTCCTGCAGTGTCACCCTGCAGGGGGGGTTGGGGACAGTGGCCCCCCCCGGGCTGGGCCCGCATTGCACAAGGCTGGGGAGGGAAGGGGGGGCTGGGCCGGGCTTAGCTGGGTTTACTTGGGTTTTATTCGGGTTTTGTTTGGTTTTACTTGGGTTTTATTTGGATTTTATTCGGGTTTTATTTGGGTTTTATTTGGGTTTTATTTGGGTTTTATTTGGGTTTTATTTGGGTTTTATTCGGGTTTTATTTAGGTTTTATTTAGGTTTTATTTGGGTTTTATTCGGGTTTTATTCGGGTTTTATTCGGGTTTTATTTAGGTTTTATTCGGGTTTTATTTGGGGTTTATTTGGCTTTTATTTGGGTTTATTTGGGTTTATTCGGATTTTATTTGGGTTTTATTCGGTTTTTATTCAGGGTTTATTTAGGTTCTATTTCGGTTTTTATTCGGGTTTTATTTGGTTTTTATTCAGGGTTTATTTGGCTTTTATTCGGGTTTTATTCAGGTTTTATTTGGCTTTTATTCGGGTTTTATTCAGGTTTTATTTGGGTTTTATTTTGTTTTTATTTTGTTTTTATTTTGTTTTTATTTGGGTTTAATTGGGTTTTATTTGGGTTTATTTAGGTTCTATTTCGGTTTTTATTTAGGTTTATTTGGGTTTTATTCGGTTTTTATTCGGGTTTTATTCGGTTTTTATTTGGATTTATTTAGGTTCTATTTCGGTTTTTATTTGGGTTTTATTCGGTCTTATTTCGGTTTTTATTTGGGTTTAATCGGGTTTTTATTCGGGTTTTATTTGGATTTATTTAGGTTCTATTTCGGTTTTTATTTGGGTTTATTCGGGTTTTTATTCGGGTTTTATTTGGGTTTGTTTTTTTTTTTTTTTTGTGTTAAATTCCGGATTCATTTGGTTGTATTTGGGTTCTTTTGGGTGTGTTTGGGTTTCATTTGGGAATTGCACAATCCCGGAGGAGGCGGCGGCGGCGGCTCCCACTGGGGGGGCGGGGGGGGCCCGGGGCCGCTCCTTTTTTTTGGGGGGCGGGGGGGGCCCGGGGCCGCTCCTTTTTTGGGGGGCAGGGGGGGGGGGGGGTTGCGGTTTGGGCCCCGCCCGGGAAATTCCGAAATTCCGCCCGCGGTCCCCGGGCCCGGGGGGGGTGGGGGGGGGGGGCACGGCCGGACCCCCCCAGTGCCCCCCGAGACCCCCCCAGGGTCCCCCCCTAAACCCCCCGTGCCCCCCCAAACACCCCCAATGCTCAGAGACCCCCCCCAAAGTGCTCAGGGACCCCTCAATGCTCAGGGAGCCCCACAAGTGCGCCCCTAAACCCCCCCAGTGCGCCCCTAAATCCCCTCTGATCCCCCAACGCTCAGGGAACCCCACAAGTGCGCCCCTAAACGCCCCTAAATCCCCTCTGATCCCCCAATGCTCAGGAATCCCCACAAGTGCGCCCCTAAACCCCCCAGTGCGCCCCTAAATCCCCTCTGATCCCCCAATGCTCAGGGAGCCCCACAAGTGCACCCCTAAACGCCCCTAAATCCCTGCCCCCCCCGGACCCCTAAACCCCCCCAGTGCGCCCCTAAATCCCCTCTGATCCCCCAACGCTCAGGGAACCCCACAAGTGCGCCCCTAAATCCCCCAGCGCGCCCCTAAACTCCCCTAAATCCCCGCCCCCCCCCCCCGGACCCCCTAAACCCCCCCTGACCCCCCCCCTCCCCTCCCCTCCCCCCCGCGTTTCCCGCTCCCGGGTTTGTTTGGTTTGGGGGGGGCGGGGAGGGGGGGGGAGGGGATGAGTCACAGTCCCGTGAGGGTGGGGGAGGGGCAGGCCCGGCCCTGTACCCCCCCTGTCCCCCCCGTCCCCTCTGTCCCCCCCTGTCCCCTCTGTCCCCCCCATGTCCCCTCTGTCCCTTCCTGTCCCTGTCACCCCCCTGACCCCCATTTCCCCCCCCGGCGCCCCAGTCCCCATTGCTGTCCCTGTCCCCTCCCTGTCCCTGACCCTCCCATCCCCTCCTGTCCCCAATCCCTGTCCCCTCCTGTCCCTCCCTGTCCCTGTCCCTGAGCCCCCTGTCCCACCCTGTCACTCCTGTCCCCTCCTGTCCCCTCCTGTCCCCCCGACCCCCCTGTCCCTGAGCCCCCTGTCCCACCCTGTCCCCTCCTGTCCCCCCATGTCCCTGTCCCTGAGCCCCCTGTCCCACCCTGTCACTCCTGTCCCACCCTGTCCCCCCCTGTCCCCTCCTGTCCCCCCATGTCCCTGTCCCTGAGCCCCCTGTCCCCCCCTGTCACTCCTGTCCCCAATCCCTGTCCCCTCCTGTCCCTGTCCCCCCGACCCCCATGTCCCTGAGCCCCCTGTCCCCCACTGTCCCCTCCTGTCCCCCCATGTCCCTGTCCCTGACCCCCCTGTCCCACCCTGTCACTCCTGTCCCCCCCTGTCCCCTCCTGTCCCCTCCTGTCCCTGTCCCCCCCTGACCCCCCTGTTGCTGTCCCCCGCTCTGTCCCGCCCTGTCCCCCCATGCCCGTCTCTGTCCCCTCCCCCAGACCATGGCACTGTCCCCGTCCCCTCCTGACCCCCGCCTTGTCCCTGTCCCCAATCCCTGTCCCTGACACCCCAGCCCCTCCTGGCCCTGTCCCCCATCCCTGTCAGTGTCCCTGACCCCCCTGTCCCACCCTGTCACTCCTGTCCCCCCGTCCCCTCCTGTCCCCTGGCCCCCCTGTCCCTTTCTGTCCCTGTCCTCCCCCGTTGCTGTCCCCCCATCTCACCCTGTCCCCCCCAATCCTGTCCCTGTCCCCCCCTGTCCCTGTCCCCTCCTGAGCCCCCTGTCCCTTGTCCCTGACCCCCCTGTCCCCATCCTTGTCCCTGTCCCCAGACCATGGTGCTGTCATTGTCCCCTGTCCTTCTCCCTGTCCCCAGGCCATGTCACTGTCCCTGTCCCCTGTCCCTGTCCCCAGGCCATGGTGCTGTCACTGTCCCTGTCCCTGACCCCTCATCCTGTCCCCTGACCCCGTCCCTGTCCCCGGACCATGTCACTGTCCCTGTCCCCTGTCCCTGTCCCCAGGCCATGGCGCTGTCGCTGTCCCTCTGCCTGACTCTGTCCCTGTCCCTCTTGTCCCCAGGCCACGGCACTGTCCCTGTCCCCTCACCCCGTCCCTGTCTCTGTCCCCTGTCCCCTCACCCCGTCCCTGTCTCTGTCCCCAGGCCATGGCACTGTCCCTGTCCCCTCACCCTGTCCCCTGTCCCCTGTCCCTGCTCCCTGTCCCCTGTCCCTGTCCCCTCACCCTGTCTCTGTCCCTGTCCCTGTCCCCACTCCCTGTCCCCTCACCCTGTCCCTGTCCCCAGGCCATGGCGCTGTCCCTGTCCCCAGGCCATGGCACTGTTCCTGTCCCCTGTCCCTGTCCCCTCACCCTGTCCCTGTCCCTGTCCCCAGGCCATGGCGCTGTCCCTGTCCCCTCACCCTGTCCTTGTCGCTGTCCCCAGGCCATGGTGCTGTCCCCAGGCCATGGTGCTGTCCCTGTCCCCTCACCCTGTCCCTGTCGCTGTCCCCTCACCCTGTCCTTGTCGCTGTCCCCAGGCCATGGCGCTGTCCCTGTCCCTGTCCCTTCACCCTGTCCCTGTCCCCTCACCCTGTCCCTGTCGCTGTCCCCTCACCCTGTCCTTGTCGCTGTCCCCAGGCCATGGCGCTGTCCCTGTCCCTGTCCCCTGTCCCTGTCCCCTCACCCTGTCCCTGTCGCTGTCCCTGTCCCTGTCCCCTGTCCCTGTCCCCTCACCCTGTCCCTGTCGCTGTCCCTTCACCCTGTCCTTGTTGCTGTCCCCAAGCCATGGCGCTGTCACTGTCGCTGTCCCCTCACCCTGTCGCTGTCCCCAGGCCATGGCGCTGTCCCTGTCCCCTCACCCTGTCCCTGTCCCTGTCCCCTCACCCTGTCCTTGTCCCTGTCCCCAGGCCATGAGGCTGTCGCTGTCGCTGTCCCCTCACCCTGTCCCTGTCCCCTCACCCTGTCCCTGTCGCTGTCCCCAGGCCATGGCGCTGTCCCTGTCGCTGTCGCTGCTGGCGCTCCTGGCCCTGGGGGGGGCACGGGCACTGCTGCCCCCCGGGGAGCTCCGAGGTGAGGAGGGGAAATTTGGGGGGTTGGGGCTAAATTTGGGGGGGTTTGGGGTTAAATTTGGGAGGTTTGAGGTTAAATTTGGGGGGTTTGGGGTTAAATTTGGGGATAAATTTAGGGGGGTTGGGGTTAAATTTGGGGGGTTTGGGTTAAATTTGGGGGGTTACATTTGGGGGGTTTGGGGTTAAATTTGGGGGGTTAAATTTGGGGTTAAATTTGGGGGGTTTGGGTTAAATTTGGGGGGTTACATTTGGGGGGTTAAATTTGGGCTTAAATTTAGGGGGGTTGGGGTTAAATTTGGGGGGGTTTGGGGTTAAATTTGGGAGGTTTGAGGTTAAATTTGGGGGGGTTTGGGGTTAAATTTGGGGGGGTTTGGGGTTAAATTTGGGGGGTTAAATTTGGGGAGGTTTGGGGTTAAATTTGCGGGGGGTTTGGGGTTAAATTTTGGGGGGTTTGGGGTTAAATCTGGGGGGTTTGGGGAGGGGGAGTCATGGGATCTCATTTTGGGGTGTTGGGGACAGTGGTGGGGGTCACGGGTTTTAATTTTGGGGGGGTTGGGGTCACAGGGTCTCATTTGGGGGGGGGGTCGCATGCTGGGGGGGGGTCACAGGTTTTAATTTGGGGGAGGGAGTTGGGGAGGGGGGGTAATTTTTCCCCAATTTTCCCCATCTTTTCTCTGTATTTCCCCCATATTTTCCCTCACTTTTCCCACGAATTTTCCCCATTTTCTCCCCAATTTTCCCCCACTTTTCCCCCAATTTCCCCATCCTTTCTCTGTGTTTCCCCCTTCTTTTCACCCTTCTTTTCCCATTCTTTTCCCCAATTTCCCCTGGATATTTCCTCCACTTTTCCTCCACTTTTCCATCCACTTTTCCCCCAAATTTCCCCATCTTTTCTCTGTGTTTCTCCCTTTTTTTCCCCCTTCTTTTCCCCCTTCTTTTCCCCCTTCTTTGCCCCCATTTTTCCCCCTTCTTTCCCCCCACTTTCCCCTGGATATTTCCTCCACTTTCCCCCCACTTTCCCCCCAATTTTCCCCATCTTTTCTCTGTGTTTCCCCCTTATTTTCCCCCTTCTTTTCCCCCTTCTTTTCCCCCGCTTTCCCCCATTTTTCCCCAATTTGCCCCCCCATTTCCCCCCCACTTCCCCCCCTCTTTCCCTCGGATATTTCCTCCACTTTTCCATCCACTTTTCCATCCACTTTTCCCCCCAATTTTTCCCCAGTTTCCCCCGGATATTTCCCCCAATTTTCCTCCACCTTTCCCCCCGCTTTTTCCCCACTTTTCCCCAATTTTTCCCCAATATTCTCCCGCCCCTGCAGAGCTGTCTGCGGCCGGCAGCCGCGTGGTGGACGCGGAGGTGGAGCGGGCGCTGCAGGGCGTGCGCAGGATGCAGGAGCTGCTGCAGCGCAGCGGCCGCGGGCACCAGGAGCTGCTGCACTCCCTGCAGCAGGCGCAGCGCGGGAAGGAGGTGTGGGAGCGGGAATGGGATTGGGATTTGGGATCCGGATTGGGATTGGGATTGGGATTGGGATTGGGATTGGGATTGGGATCAGGAACGGGAATGGGAGTGGAGCGCAGCGGCCGCAGGCACCAGGAGCTGCTGCGCTCTCTGCAGCAGGCCCAGCGTGGGAAGGAGGTGTGGGAGCGGGATTGGGATTTGGGATTTTGGATCGGGGACAGAAATGGGGTTGGGATTGGGAATGGGATTTGGGAATGGGATTGGGATCAGGAATGGGAATGGGACTGGGAATGGGAAGGGGATGGGAACAGGAACAGGAATGGAATGGGGATGGAATCAGAATGGTCCAGGAATGGGAAAGGGATGGGGATGGGAATGGCAACAGGACAGGAATGGGATCGGTATGGGAAAGGGATGGGAATGGGATTGGGCTGGGAATGGGAAAGGGATGGGAATGGGCTGGGGATGGACTGGGAACGGGATGTTCTGGGAATGGGGAATGCCATCCCAGGAATAGGGGATGCTGTCCTGGGAATGGTGTGTCCTGGGTCCTGGAATGTCCCGAGAATCTGGGAATGCTGTGTCAGGGGTTGGATGTCCTGGGAATGGGGATTGCTGTGTCAGGGGTCAATGTGTCCTGGAACAGGGAATGCCGTCCCAGGAACAGGGAATGCTGCGTCAGGGATCGGAGTGTTCCGGGAACAGGGAATGCTGTGTCAGGGGTTGGGTGTCCTGGGAACTGGGAATGCTGCGTCAGGGATCGGAGTGTTCCGGGAACAGGGAATGCTGTGTCAGGGGTTGGGTGTCCTGGGAATTGGGAATGCTGTGTCAGGGGTTGGGGTGTCCCAAAAACAGGGATTGTTATCCCGGGGGTTGCTGTGTCCCGGGAACAGGGGATGCCCTGCAGGAGTTGGGGTGTCCTGGGAATCTGGGAATGCCGTGCTGGGGTTCAGCTGCTCCCAGGGCTCTGGGAATGCTGTGCTTGGGATCAGGGTGTCCCGGGAACCTGGGAATGCTGTGCTGGGGACTGGTGTATCCCAGCACTCTGGGAATGCCAGGATTGGGAATGCTTGGGAATTGTGTGTCCTGGAACTCTGGGAATGCCATGTCCCGGGTCTCTGGGAATGCTGTGCTGGATATTGGGGTGTCCTGGAACTCTGGGAATGCCGTGCTGGAGTTTGGGGCATCCTGGGAATCTGGGAATGCCAGGATTGGGATTGCTGTGTCCCAGGGCTCTGGGCATGCTGTGTGGGAGTTGGGGTGTCCTGGGAATCTGGGAATGTGGGGATCGGGGTGTCCCAGGACTCTGGGAATGCCGTGCCGGGGATCAGGGTGTCCCAGGACTCTGGAAATTCTGTGCCAGGGATTGGGGTGTCCCGGAACTCTGGGAATGCCAGGATTGAGGTGTCCCGGGACTCTGGGAATGCCGTGCCGGGGACTGGGGTGTCCTGGAACTCTGGGAATGCTGGGATTGGGGTGTCCTGGGAATCTGGGAATGCCGTGCCGGGGATCAGGGTGTCCCAGGAATCTGGGAATTCTGTGCCAGGGATTGGGGTGTCCTGGAACTCCTGGAATGCCAGGATTGGGATTGCTGTGTCCCAGGGCTCTGGGCATGCTGTGTGGGAGTTGGGGTATCCCGGGACTCTGGGAATGCCGTGCCGGGGACTGGGGTGTCCTGGGACTCTGGGAATGCCGTGCTGGGACCCGGCCGTCCCCGGTGGCCCGGGCGCGCGGCTCAGAGGGCGGCATTCCCGGCAGGAAGCGGTGCAGCTGGCGCGGCAGAAGGAGCAGGAGCTGTCGGCGCGGGGCGAGCGCTGCAACGCCTCGGTGCAGGCGCTGTGGGAGAGCTGCAAGCCCTGCCTGCGGCAGCGCTGCCTCCGCTTCTACTCTCGCACCTGCCGCAGCGGCGCCGGGCTCGTGGGCCGACAGGTGAGCCGCCGCGGCAGCGGGGAAAATGACTGGGAAACGGCGGGGAAATACCGGGGAAACAATGAGGAAACACCGGGAAACAATGGGGAAGCAGCGGGGAAGCAGTGGGGAAACACCAGGGAAAAAATGGAGAAACAACAGGGAAATAACGAGGAAACAGCGGGGAAACAACAGGGAAAAAAAGGGGAAACAACAGGGAAACAATGAGGAAATACCAGGAAACAATGGGGAAGCAGTGGGGAAACAACAGGGAAAAAATGGAGAAACAACGGGGAAACAACAGGGAAATAATGAGGAAACAGTGGGGAAACAACAGGGAAATAATGAGGAAACAGTGGGGAAACACCGGGGAAAAAATGGAGAAACAACAGGGACACAATGAGGGAACAGCGGGGAAACAAACAATGGGGAAAAAATGGGGAAACAACAGGGAAATAATGAGGAAACAGCAGGGAAACAAACAATGGGGAAACAACAGGGAAATAATGAGGAAACAGCGGGGAAACACCAGGGAAAAAATGGGGAAACAGCAGGGAAACAAACAATGGGGAAACACAGGGAAACAATGAGGAAATGCTGAGAAACAATGAGGAAACACTGGGGAAACACTGGGGGGAAAGAGGGAAGCAAAGGGAAAAAATGGGGAAGTACCAGGGAAAAAACAGGGAAACAAGGGGAAAAAATGGGGAAGTACCAGGAACGTAGAAGGGGACAGCAGGGAACCAATGCCGAAACAGCATGGAAGCAATGGGGAAACAATAGGGAAATAGCAGGGAAATAATGGGGGAGCACCAGGGAAATACTGTGAAGATACCAGGGAAACAGTGGGGAAAGAACCAGGAAACAACAGGGAAACACCAGGAAAACATTGGGGAAACATTGGGAAACAATGGGGAAACAGTGGAGAGATACTGGGAAAATACCAGGGAAACAATGGGGAAAAGGGAGGGAAACAGTGGGGAAACAGCAGGGAAAAACCAGGAAATAATGGGGAAACACCAAGGAAATAGCAGGGAAACAATGGGGAAACAATGGGGAAACAACAGGAGATGCTGGGGAAATACTGGAAAAACAACAGGGAAACAACGGGAAGCAATGGGGAAACAACAGGGAAACACCAGAAAACAATGGGGAAACAATGGAGAAACAGGGCGGAAACACTGGGGAAAGAAACACCGGTGGGAAAAATGGGGAAACAGCGGGGAAGCAACAGGGAAGTAATGGGAAAATACCAGGGAAATGAGGAAATGCAGGGGAAACAATGGGGAAACAGTAGAGAAACACTGGGGGAAACAATGGGGAAAAAATGGGAAACAACAGAGAAACAGTGGGGAAACACCAGGGAAACATGGGGAAAACAACGGGGAAAAATGGGAAACACTGGGGAAATACCAGGAAAACAAAGGGGAAACAATGGGGAAACACCAGGGAAATAATGGGGAAATACCAGGGCAAACACTGGGGAAATCCTGGGGAAGTACCAGGAAAACGTCAGGGAAACTACGGGAAAACGGGGGGATTGGGGATGATCCCCTTCCCATTCCCATTAGCCAGAGTGTCAGCGGCTGAGGGACTCTGGGATACCAGGAAAAGGCGATTTGGGCCGATCCCATTCCCACATTTGGGGTGATCCCATTCCCATTAGTGACCCCACACAGGTCAGGGGCACCGGGATACAGGAAAAGGGGATTGAGCATGATCCCATTCCCATTCCCGTTAGTGACTCCAGGCAGGGGAGGGGCACCGGGATACGGGAAAAGGGGGAACTCAGCCTCACCCCACTCCCGTTCCCATTAACTGGAAAACTGCCGGGGAGGGACCCCACATCACACGGGAATACCGGGAAGGGCCTTGGTCTCATCCCATTCCCAGGGCTTGGGCTGCTGAGGGATCCCACAAGGATACTGGGAATGGGGGACTCTGCCCTGATCCCATTCCCAGAGGGTTTCCAGGTGTGGGATCCTGGGAATGGCCGGGTTTTGATCCCATTCCCAGAGTGTGGGATCCCACATGGCACAGGGATCCCAGGAAAGGGGGATTTTCCCCTGACCCCATTCCCAGAGGGTCTCCAGGTGCGGGATCCCACATGGCACAGGGATCCCGGGAATGGCTGGGTTTTGATCCCATTCCCAGAGGGTCTCCATATGCAGGATCCCACATCGCACAGGGATCCCAGGAAAGGGGGATTTTGCCCTGATCCCATTCCCAGAGAGTCTCAAAGTGCAGGATCCCACATGGCCCAGGGATCCTGGGTTTTGTTCCATTCCCAGAGGGTCTCCGGTTTGGGATCTTGGGAATGGCTGGGTTTTGATCCCATTCCCTGAGGGTCTCCAGGTGCAGGATCCCACATCACACAGGAAAGGGGGATTTTTCCCTGATCCCATTCCCAGAGGGTCTCCAGGTGGGGGATCCCACATGGCAGAGGGATCCCGGGAATGGCTGGGTTTTGATCCCATTCCCAGAGGATCTCCAGCTGAAGGATCCTGGGAACGGCCAGGTTTTGATTCCATTCCCAGAGGGTCTCCATATGCAGGATCCCACATCGCACAGGGATCCCAGGAAAGGGGGATTTTGCCCTGATCCCATTCCCAAAGAGTGCAGGATCCCACATCGCACAGGGATCCCAGGAAAGGGGGATTTTGCCCTGATCCCATTCCCAAAGAGTGCAGGATCCCACATCGCACAGGGATCCCAGGAATGGGGGATTCTGCCCTGATCCCATTCCCAGAGAGTCTCAAAGTGCAGGATCCCACGTGGCCCAGGGATCCTGGGTTTTGTTCCATTCCCAGAGGGTCTCCGGTTTGGGATCTTGGGAATGGCTGGGTTTTGATCCCATTCCCTGAGGGTCTCCAGGTGCAGGGTCCCACATCACACAGGAAAGTGGGATTTTTCCCTGATCCCATTCCCAGAGGGTCTCCAGGTGGGGGATCCCACATGGCAGAGGGATCATGGGAATGGCAGGGTTTTGTTCCCATTCCCAGATGGTCTCCAGGTGTGGGATCCTGGGAATGGCCAAGCTTTGATTCCATTCCCAGAGGGTCTCAGGTGGGGGATCCCACATGGCACGGGGATCCTGGATTCTGGCCCCATTCCCAGAGGGTCTCCAGGTGTGGGATTCTGGGAACAGCTGGGGTTTGACCCCATTCCCAGAGGGTCTCCAGCTGTGGGATCCCACATTGCCCAGGGATCCCAGGTTTTGATCCCATTTCCAGAGGGTCTCCGTGTGTGGGATCCTAGGAATGGCCAACCTTTGATCCCATTCCCAGAGGGTCTCCAGGTGAGGGATCCCACATCACACAGGGATCCTGGGTTTAGTTCCCATTCCCAGAGGGTCTCAGGTGCAGGATCCCACATTGCCCAGGGAGCCCAGGTTCTGACCCCATTCCCAGAGGGTCTCCAGCTGTGGGATCCCACATGGCCCAGGGATCCCAGGTTCTGACCCCATTCCCAGAGGGTCTCAGGTGCGGGATCCCACATGGCCCGGGGATCCCAGGTTCTGACCCCATTCCCAGAGGGTCTCCAGGTGCAGGATCCCACATGGCCCGGGGATCCCAGGTTCTGACCCCATTCCCATTCCCATTCCCAGCTGGAGGAATTCCTGAACCACTCGTCTCCCATCTCCATCTGGGTGGACGGCGAGCGCCTGGACTCGCTGCTGGAGCGCGACGAGCGCCAGGAGCGGCAGCTGCAGGACCTGGAGGAGCGCTTCGGCCTCATGGAGGACGGCGTCCAGGACATCTTCCTCGACAGCTCCCGGGTCCAGGGCCGCCTCCACCCCTTCTTCCAGGTGCCCTTCGGCGGCTTCCGCGAGGCGCTGGGGCCGCCGGTGCAGCGGCTGCGCCTCCCGCGCCGCTCCCGGCGCTTCTCCGGGGACTTCTTCCCGTTCTTCCCGCACCGCCACGGCGGCTTCCAGCAGCTCTTCCAGCCGCTCTTCCAGATGACCCAGCGCATGCTGGAGGACGCCCAGGGCAGCTGGGAGAATCCCACCGGAGAGTTCGGGACAGGTGGGAATGGAGGGGAGCGGGACGGCGGGTGGGGGATCCACCGAATTCCGGTGGGGTTTGGGGAAAAGAGTCGCGGGGAAATCATCTGGAGTTCCGAGGATTCTGAGAAAGGACGCCCAGAAAACCCTTCCCGGGTTTAGAGGATTTGGGGGATTCTGAGAAAAGATTCCCAGAAAATCCTTGGCAACGTTGGAGGATTCTGGGAAAAGATTCCAGAAAATCCTTTGCCACCTTGGAGGATTCTGGGAAAAGAGTCCCAGAAAATCCTTTGCAATCTTGGAGGATTCTGAGGTTTCTGAGAAGATTCCCAGAAAATCCTTGGCAACTTTGGAGGATTTGGGGGATTCTGAGAAAAGATTCCCAGAAAATCCTTAGCAACGTTGTAGGATTCTGGGAAAAGATTCGCAGAAAATCCTTGGCAATGTTGGAGGATTCCCTAAAGGGAGTTCCCATGGAAACCTGGGAATCAGGAGCTTCGCTGGTGGTGGGCTGGGATTTTTGGGTATTGTCCCACCTCAATCCCAGCTGCCATCATGGGAATGGGGTTTTTTTTTTGGAATTTTGCAGGTGTTTGGGTTTTTTGGGAATGCTGCTGATGGGTTTTTGTGGGGGGAGAATGTTGCAGGTGTTTGGATTTTTTGGGAATATTGCAGGTTGTTTTTTTTAAGGAATGTTGGAGGTATTTGGGTTTTTTGGGAATATGCAGGTATTTTTTAATGGGAATATTGCAGGTGGTTTTTACAGGGAATATTGCAGGTGTTAGGTTGTTTTTGGGATTGTGCTGATGATTTTTTGGTGTTTGTTTTTTTTTGGGATTACAGCCGATGTTTTTTCGGTGTTTGTTTTTTTTGGGATTACAGCCGATGTTTTTTCGGTGTTTGTTTTTTTTGGGATTACAGCTCATGTCTTTTTGGTGTTTGTTTTTTTTGGGAATGTCGCAGCCGGTGCCATCACCGTCTGCCAACGCAGCCCTGGGGACGGGAGGGGCCCAAATTCCAAGGAAAAATCCCTTTTCTGGCACCTGGGGGGGACCTCCCGGGGCTGGGGGGGGGATTTGGGGAGCTGAGGCCAGCCCGGAATTCCCGCAGAATCACGGAATTTCAGCAATGACCGGATGGTTTGCCGGGAGATCCGGCGGAACTCGGCCGGCTGCCTGCGGATGAAGGATGAGTGCGAGCAGTGCCGGGAGATCCTGGCCTTGGGTGAGCCGGGAACGGGAATGGAAAAGGAGATGGAAAAATGGGGGTGGGGATGGGAATGGGGAAATGGGAACGGGGATGGGAATGGGGAATGGGAACAGGAATGGGGAATGGGAACGGATGGGGAATGGGAATGAGGAATGGGGGAATGGGAATGAGGAATGGGGACAAGGATGGGAGTGGGATGGGAATGGGGGAATGGGAATGGGAATGGGGGAATGGGAATGAGGAATGGGGGAACGGGAATGAGGAATGGGGGAACGGGAATGAGGAATGGGGACAAGGATGGGAGTGGGGATGGGAATGGGGAAGGGAACAGAGATGGGAATGGGGAACAGGGATAGGGATGGGAATGGCAATGGCAATGGGGAACAGGGACAGGAATGGGAATGGAGACGGGAACGGGACAGGAACAAGGATGGGAACGAGCATGGGGATGGGAATGGGATGAGAATGGGGATGGAACAGGGATGGGAATGGGGAACAGGGACAGGAATGGTGATGGGAATGGGAACGGGGATGGGGATGGGAATGGATGAGAATGGGGATGGAACAGGGATGGGAATGGGGAACAGGACAGGAATGGGAATGGGGAGAGGAATGGGGACGGGAAAGGAGATGGAAAACTGGGAGTGGGAATGGGAATGGGATGGGAAAGGGAATGGAAATGGGGATGGAACAGGAACAGGGATGTGGATGGGACGGGAATGGGAACAGGGATGGGAATGGAACAGGGATGGGAGGCGCAATTCAGGCTTTGGGGTGCACAGGGTGGGTCGGGGGGGGGTTGGAGTGCATTTTGGGGTGGGGGGACATGGGATGGGGATAGGATGGGGCGGGATGAACCCCGCAGGGCCGTGCTGACCCCATCCCGCCCCGTCCCAGACTGCGGGCAGGAGGATCCCTCCCAGCAGGAGCTGCGGGAGCAGCTGGAGGACGCCGTGCGCGTGGCCGAGCGCTTCACGCGCCGCTACGATTCCCTGCTCCGGGAATTCCAGGAGGAAATGTTCAACACCTCCGGCCTGCTGGACCAGCTGAACCGCCAGTTCGGCTGGGTGTCCCGCCTGGCCAACCACTCCATGGGCTCCGACGGCTTCCTGCAGGTCACCACGGTGAGGCCGGCGGGATGGGGCCGGGATGGGGCCGGGATGGGAGCGGGGCCAGGGGCGGGAAGGCGGAAAGTGGGACAGGGCCACAAAGGGCTCTTTGTGCTCCGGCCGGGAATCTCTTGGCAGAGCCGGATGCCGGGATGGGAGCCAAGGTCAGGGGCCCGCCTGGGGCTCTCCCGCGGCGGCTCCGACCTCAGAAATTCAGAATTTCCCATGGGATGACCCCGGTGTCCATTCCAGGTGCTGTCCAAGGCTCCGAACCCCGAGGATCCCTCGGTGCCCCCGGACACGCAGGTGACGGTGCAGCTCTTCGACTCGGAGCCGCTGGCGCTGACCGTGCCCGGGGACATCCCCTGGGACGACCCCCGGTTCATGGAGAACGTGGCCCAGCAGGCGCTGCAGCACTTCAAGGAAAACGCCGTGTGAGTCCTGTGGGACCTTCCCAAACCCCCCCTGAGGGATAACAGAGGGCTCATCCCGAATTTTCCCTCATTTCCAGAGAGTAGCCGGGCAATGCCGCCGCTGCCGCCCCTCCGGATCCCCCTTCCCGGGGGGAATTCTCAGCATTGCTGCCACCTCTCCCCTCCTGACCCTTCCTGCTGCCAGGACCCTGCTGGGCCCCAAACAGAAAATAAAGGTAGAGTTGAACACCCTGGAACTGCCTACGGAGTTTTTGGGATCATCCTGTGGGAAAAAGAAGGAAAACAAGCCTCGGAATTTTCCATAATTTCGTCATTGCAGAATTGTGGAGTTGAGGAATCAGGATCCGGTCCCGGATCTGATCCAGCAGGAGCTGCCCAGGATTGCGGACCTATCCCCATCCTGTGGGACACAAATCCCAGTGCCAGGGCCTGTCCCCATCCTGTGGGACACAAATCCCAGTGCCAGGGCCTGTCCCCATCCTGTGGGACACAAATCCCAGTGCCAGGGCCTGTCCAAGTGCCATGGACACAAATCCCAGTGCCAGGGCCTGTCCCAATCCCAGTGCCATGGACACAGATCCCAGTGCCAGGGCCTGTCCCCATCCTGTGGGACACAAATCCCAGTGCCAGGGCCTGTCCAAGTGCCATGGACACAAATCCCAGTGCCAGGGCCTGTCCCCATCCCAGTGCCATGGACACAAATCCCAGTGCCAGGGCCTGTCCCAATCCCATGGACACAGATCCCAGTGCCAGGGCCTGTCCCAGTGCCATGGACACAAATCCCAGTGCCAGGGCCTGTCCCAGTTCATGGATCCCAGTGCCAGGGTCTGTCCCCATCCCAGTGCCATGGATACGGATCCCAGTGCCAGGGCCTGTCCCAGTGTCATGGACATGGAGGCCTGTCCCAGTTCATGGATCCCAGTGCCATGGACACAGATCCCAGTGCCAGGGCCTGTCCCAGTGCCATGGACACAAATCCCAGTGCCAGGACCTGTCCCCATCCCATGGACACGGATCCCAGTGCCAGGGCCTGTCCCAGTGCCATGGACACAAATCCCAGTGCCAGGGCCTGTCCCAGTGCCACGGACAAGGATCCCAGTGCCAGGGCCTGTCCCCATCCCAGTGCCATGGACACGGATCCCAGTGCCAGGGCCTGTCCCAGTGCCACGGATCCCAGTGCCAGGGCCTGTCCCCATCCCATGGACACAGATCCCAGTGCCAGGGCCTCTCCCAGTTCATGGATCCCAGTGCCATGGACACGGATCCCAGTGCCAGGGCCTGTCCCAGTTCATGGATCCCAGTGCCATGGACACGGATCCCAGTGCCAGGGCCTGTCCCCATCCCACCTGGAATGGATCTCCAGCCCCTCATGAGACAGGGAAGAGCTTCCCTGCCAAGCAACTGCCAGGTCCTGATCCCCCTGGAAGAGATCCGGGGGAAGAAATCCTGCTGGGACACCCTAGGGGACAGTCCCTGTCCTCTGCCATTCCTGAGAATTCCCAAATTCCTGCAGGATCTCCCCACGGAATGAGCCATGGGCAGAGGGGCTTTATTGGAAACACGATTTGGGGAAGGGAGTGGATCCAGCCTCAAGCCCATTCCAATCCCAATTCCAAACCCATCGCAATCCCAAACCAATCCCAGTCCAATCCCAATCCCCTGGGAATGGGGCAGAGGCTCTGGGAGCACCGGCTGTGGGTCCGTATCCCACCAGGAAGAGGTGGCACAGCCTCTCCACTCCTGTCTGACATTCCCTGCAGGGATAATTCCCAGTCCCAATCCTTGGGAATATTCCCAAGGGCAAATCCTGCTGGGACACCCTGGGGGACAGTCCCTGTCCCTCTTCCTGAGAGATCCCAAAGAGAATTCCCTGAGAATTCCCAAATTTCTGCAGGATCCCCGCAGAGATCCCCATGGAATGGGCAGAGGGGCTTTATTGGGAACATGGGTTGGGGATGGGTGGATCCAGCCCCAGCCCCCATCCCACCCCAATCCCATTCCCATTCCCAATCCCAATCCAGTCCCAATTCCACCCCAATCCCGCTGGGAATGGGGCAGACGCTCCGGCAGAGCCAACTCTGGGTCCGTATCCCACTGGGAAGAGCCGGCACAGCCGACATTCCCTGCAGGGACAATTCCCAATCCCAATCCCAAGGAGCACCCGCTCATCCCTGGATGTTGCCGCCGTCTCCGTCCCCTCCCAGCAGCGCTTCCCTCTCCTGGCTGTCGCTCCCGCTGCCCCCGGCGTTCCCGGCGTTCCCGGCGCTCCGCAGCGCGCGGTGCAGGCCGTTGTAGAGCGCGGCCCCGGCCAGGAGCAGGACGAATCCCGGGATCTGGAGGGCGTGGAAGCGCTCCCAGCGCAGCGCCAGGCTGAGCGCCCAGACCAGCAGCGTGCGCAGGCTGTCCAGCACCGTGCGCGTGGTCGCGCTCAGCTCCCGCGTCACGCTGATCCCGCGAAGTTGAAGAAGGAGATGCTCCCGATGTTCCCCAGCAGCGCCGCCAGGATCAGGGGATCCCGGCGGATCTGGCACCAGGCGTCCGCGGGATCCTCCAGGACGCCGCGGGGGTTCCCCGAGAGCCGCCCCGCCGGGATGAAGGACAGCGGCACCAGCAGCAGCGCCAGGATGGAGAAGCCGAAAAGACCTGCGGGGAATTCCTGCTTGTATCACGGATCGGACCGAGCGGGATTCCCGTGGAATTCCCCTGGGAATGGGGCAGAGGCTCCGGGAGAGCTGGCTGTGGCCCCAGTCCCAATCCCAATCCAGCCCCAAATCCCAATCCCAATCCAGTCCTAATCCCATCCCAATCCACTGGGAATGGGGCAGAGGCTCTGGGAGAGCTGGCTGTGGCCCCAGTCCCAATCCCAATCCCAATCCAGCCCCAAATCCATCCCAATCCCCTGGGAATGGGGCAGGAGATCTGGGAGAGTTGGCTGTGGCCCCAATCCCAATCCCAATACTAATCCAGCTCCAAATCCCAATCCCCTGGGAATGGGGCAGAGGCTCTGGGAGAGTTGGCTGTGGCCCCAGTCCCAATCCCAATCCCAATCCCAATCCCAATCCCAATCCAGCCCCAAATCCATCCCAATCCCCTGGGAATGGGGCAGAGGCTCTGGGAGAGTTGGCTGTGGCCCCACTCCCAATCCCAATCCCAATCCAGCCCCAAATCCATCCCAATCCACTGGGAATGCGGCAGAGGCTCTGGGAGAGTTGGCTGTGGCCTCAATCCCAATCCCAATCCCAATCCCAATCCCAATCCCAATCCCATCCCAATCCCCTGGGAATGGGGCAGAGGCTCTGGGAGAGCTGGCTGTGGCCCCACTCCCAATCCCAATCCCAATCCCAATGCAGCCCCAAATCCATCCCAATCCCCTGGGAATGGGGCAGGAGATCTGGGAGAGTTGGCTGTGGCCCCAATCCTAATCCCAATACTAATCCAGCTCCAAATCCCAATCCCCTGGGAATGGGGCAGAGGCTCTGGGAGAGTTGGCTGTGGCCCCACTCCCAATCCCAATCCCAATCCCAATCCCAATCCCAATCCAGCCCCAAATCCATCCCAATCCCCTGGGAATGGGGCAGAGGCTCTGGGAGAGTTGGCTGTGGCCCCACTCCCAATCCCAATCCCAATCCAGCCCCAAATCCATCCCAATCCACTGGGAATGCGGCAGAGGCTCTGGGAGAGTAGGCTGTGGCCTCAATCCCAATCCCAATCCCAATCCCAATCCCAATCCCAATCCCAATCCAGTCCTAATCCCATCCCAATCCCCTGGGAATGGGGCAGAGGCTCTGGGAGAGTTGGCTGTGGCCCCAATCCCAATCCCAATCCCAATCCCAATCCCAATCCCAATCCCAATCCCAATCCAGCCCCAAATCCGTCCCCATCCCCTGGGAATGCGGCAGAGGTCTCTGGGAGAGCTGGCTGTGGCCCCAATCCCAATCCCAATCCCAATCCCAATGCCAATGCCAATCCCAATCCCATCCCAATCCCCTGGGAATGGGGCAGAAGCTCCGGGAGCACCGGCTGCGGGTCCGTATCCCACCAGGAAGAGCCGGCACAGCCTCTCCACCCCTGTCTGACATTCCCTGCAGGGACAATTCCCAATCCCCGAGGGCAAATCCTGCTGGGGGACAGTGCCTGTCCTCTGCCACCCCCGAGAATTCCCAGATTTCTGCAGGAGATCCCCGTGGGATTCCCGCTGGCGGGGGTTCCGGGGAACCGCGGACCTTCGGTGCCCACGGCGCGCAGCGGGTGCACGTCGTGGCTGAAGATGAATTTCTCCTCCAGCACCATCTGGATGGACACGATGGCCTGGGCCAGCAGGATCAGGAGGTCACCTGGGAAAACAGGGAAAACCGGGATAAGAACAGGGAAAAGAACAGGGAAAACAACAGGGAAAAGAACAGGGAAAAGAAAAGGGAAAACAGGGAAAAGAACAGGAAAAAGAACAGGGAAAAGAACAGGGAAAAGAACAGGGGGAAAAAAGGGAAAACAGGGAAAAGAACAGGGAAAAGAAAAGGGAAAACAGGGAAAAGAACAGGAAAAACAACAGGAAAAACAACAGGGAAAAGAACAGGGGAAAAAAAAGGGAAAACAGGGAAAAGAACAGGGAAAAGAAAAGGGAAAACAGGCATAACAACAGGGATAGCAGGGAAAACAACAAGGAAAATCATGATAATGACAGGGAAAACAAGAGGGAAAATTGGGATAATAAGAGGGAAAACAAGAGGGAAAATTGGGATAACAAAAGAGAAAACCCAGATAACAACAGGGAAAATGGGGAAAACAAGAGGGAAACACAGGGAAAAGAACAGGGAAAACCAGGATAACGACAGGGAAAACAGGGAAAACAACAGGGAAAACAACAGGGAAAACAACAGGGAAAAGGAAGAGAGGAGGAAAATGGAGGAAAAGTGACCCCCCCCCATTCCAAGGAGTTTTCCCCCCATTCCAAGGAGTGATGAGTCCAGGGGCCAGCTGGAAATGTAATTAGGCTAATTGAAAAGTGCAGATGAGTCGGGGAGCCGGCCGGAACTATAATTAAGACGGCGAAATACCGCACGTTTTAGTTAAGGTTTTAAATAAAATGAACGAGTTAAGTTAGGAATGCCGCTAGCAGGAATCACAAACTCTGGTTCAAGAGTGACAGAAATACCAGGAAAAGTGAAATTCCAAGGGACGGGGGAGAGATGGAGCATGCAAGAGGGCAGGAGCCATAAAAAACCTGGCCTTGAGAATAACCCAAGAGTTGGGACAGGCTTAGCCCAGGTGACCAGCAGGCCAAGAGGTGCGACTGGCCTGGCCGCGGGTGAAGAGCTCCGTGAGGAAGAGGATTTTCTTCCAAAACCCCACCGACGACCCCAATTAAGGGAGAACAATTGCGCAGCCGTAATGAATATTCAGCTGATTATAACACGGGTGATGAATATGTATAAGGTGGCCTTCAAAGCCGTGTGAATGTGTAAAACGTTTTTGGATGAACGGACGGGGAGCGGGAGCCTGCGGCTGCCCAAGAACGGCTTTGGGAAATAATTCCAATATTCCGCTTGTTCCCGTTGGCGCGATGAACGCCCTTCCTTCCTTTCTTTCCAGCCTTAGTTAGTTTGTCTGTGCTTCAGCGATCCCCCCATTCCATGGAGTGATCCCCCAATTCCAAGGAGTGATCCCACCAATCCAAGGAGTGATCCCCCCATTCCAAAAGGTTTTTCCATCATTCCAGAGAGTGATCCCACCAATCCAAGGAGTGATCCTCCCATCCCAAGGAGAGATTCCCCCATTCCAAGAGGTTTTCCCACCATTCTATGGAGTGATCCCATCATTCCAGGGAGTGATCCCACCAATCCAAAGAGTGATCCCACCAATTCCAAGGAGAGATTCCCCCGTTCCAAGAGGTTTTCCCACCATTCCATGGAGTGATCCCCCCCATTCCAGGGAGTGATTCCCCAATTCCAAGGAGTGATCCCACCATCCCAAGGAGTGATCCCCCCATTCCAAGGAGTGATCCCACCATCCCAGGAGAGATTCCCCCATTCCAAGAGGTTTTCCCATCATTCCATGGAGTGATCCCCCAATTCCAAGGAGTGATCCCACCAATCCAAGGAGTGATTCCCCCATTCCAAAAGGTTTTCCCATCATTCCATGGAGTGATCCCACCAATCCAAGGAGTGATCCTCCCATCCCAAGGAGAGATTCCCCCATTCCAAGAGGTTTTCCCACCATTCCATGGAGTGATCCCCCCCATTCCAGGGAGTGATTCCCCAATTCCAAGGAGTGACCCCCCCCCATCCCAAGGAGTGATCCCCCCATCCCAAGGAGAAATCCCCCCATTCCAAGAAGTTTCCCCCCCAGCTCCATGGAGTGATCCCCCCATTCCTAGGAGTCTTCCTGCCACTCCAAGGACCTTTCCCACCATCCCAAGGAGTGACCCTGCCATTCCAAGGAATGATCCCACCATTCCAAGAGGTCCTCCCATGATCCCATGGAGTGACCCTTGCCATTCCATAGAGTGACCCCGCCATCCTATGGAATAATCCCACCATCCCAACGACTGACGCCGCCATCGTATAGAGTGACCCTGCCATCCCAAGGCCGTCCCACTGCCCCGGCATTCCCGGGATTCCAGCCCGTGTCCCTCTGCCCCGGCATTCCTGGGATACCCATGATGCCATGGGATGCCCTGGCATTCCCGGGATATCCCTGATGCCAGCCTGTGTCCCACTGCCCCAGCATTCCTGGGATATCCCTGATACCAGCCCATGTCCCACTGCCCCGGCATTCCTGCGATATCCCTGATGCCAGCCTGTGTCCCACTGCCCCGGCATTCCCGGGATTCCCTGGGATGCCCTGGCATTCCCGGGATACCTGTGATGACATCAGCCAGCCCGTGTCCCACTGCCCCGGCATTCCAGGGATATCCCTGATGCCAGCCCGTGTCCCCCTGCCCCGGCATTCCCAGGATTCCCTGGGATGCCCCGGCATTCCCGGGATACCGGTGATGACGTCGGCCAGCCCGTGCCCGGCGCTGCCGGGGTTCCCGCGCAGATCCGCCATTCCCACCAGCGCCAGCCCCAGGATGGTGAGCACAATTCCCGCCCAGTGGCTCCACTCCAGCCTCCGGCCCAGGAAGGCCACGGAGAGGAGCCCGGTGAAGATGATGAGGGAGCCCCGGAGCATCTGGAAGCTGGAGGCGCTGGTCATGTTCAAAGCTGCGGGAAAACGGCGGGAAAAGCGCTCAGGGCCCGACGGAAACTTCCAGAAATCCCGCGGTTCACGGGAAAAGCGGGAATTGCGCGGCGGACTCACCCACGTACATGATGCTGGTGCCGGCCATGTCGCACAGGGCGGGGGGCAGGAACAGCAGGGCGTTGAAGGGTCGGGATGGGGCCGGGGCTGGATCCCGATCCCGATCCCGATCCCGATCCGCGCGGCGCCGATCCCGCAGGAGCAGCAGGTAGAACACGGGGAGGCAGGAGAATTCCCCCAGGAACATCCCGGCGGCCTGGGGGACACAGGGAATGTGGGAATGTGGGGCTGGGAGGGGGGGTGAGGGCTGGAAACGGGAATAATGGGGTTCAAGTGTAGGAATGGGGCTGGAAATGGGAATAATGGGGATCACCTGTAGGAATGGGGGCTGGAAATGGGAATAATGGGGTTCAAGTGTAGGAATGGGGCTGGAAATGGGAATAATGGGGATCACCTGTAGGAATGGGGGCTGGAAATGGGAATAATAGGGATCACCTGTAGGAATGGGGCTGGAAATGGGAATAATGGGGATCACCTGTAGGAATGGAGGCTGGAAACGGGAATAATGGGGTTCATGTGTAGGATTGGGGGTTGGAAATGGGAATAATGGGGTTCATGTGTAGGAATGGGGGCTGGAAATGGGAATAATGGGGTTTGTGTGTAGGAATGGGGGCTGGAAACGGGAATAATGGGGATCACCTGTAGGACTGGGGGCTGGAAATGGGAATAATGGGGTTCATGTGTAGGAATGGGGCTGGAAACGGGAATAATGGGGATCACCTGTAGGATTGGGGGCTGGAAATGGGAATAATGGGGTTCACGTGTAGGATTGGGGGCTGGAAATGGGAATAATGGGGATCACCTGTAGGAATGGGGGCTGGAAACGGGAATAATGGGGTTCATGTGTAGGATTGGGGGTTGGAAATGGGAATAATGGGGTTTGTGTGTAGGAATGGGGGCTGGAAATGGGGATAATGGGGTTCGTGTGTAGGAATGGGGCTGGAAATGGGAATAATGGGGTTCATGTGTAGGATTGGGGGCTGGAAATGGGAATAATGGGGTTTGTGTGTAGGAATGGGGGCTGGAAATGGGGATAATGGGGTTCATGTGTAGGAATGGGGGCTGGAAATGGGAATAATGGGGTCCGTGTGTAGGAATGTGGGGCTGGAAACGGGAATAATGGGGTTTGTGTGTAGGATTGGGGGCTGGAAATGGGAATAATGGGGATCACCTGTAGGAATGGGGGCTGGAAATGGGAATAATGGGGTTCATGTGTAGGAATGGGGCTGGAAATGGGAATAATGGGGTTCATCTGTAGGAATGGGGCTGGAAACGGGAATAATGGGGTTCACCTGTAGGAATGGGGGCTGGAAATGGGAATAATGGGGTTCATGTGTAGGAATGGGAATGGAAACGGGAATAATGGGGTTCATGTGTAGGAATGGGGGCTGGAAACGGGAATAATGGGGTTCAAGTGTAGGAATGGGGGCTGGAAACGGGAATAATGGGGTTCAAGTGTAGGAATGGGGCTGGAAACGGGAATAATGGGGATCACCTGTAGGAATGGGGCTGGAAATGGGAATAATGGGGTTCAAGTGTAGGAATGGGGGCTGGAAACGGGAATAATGGGGTTCAAGTGTAGGAATGGGGGCTGGAAATGGGAATAATGGGGTTCATGAGTAGGAATGGGGGCTGGAAGCTGGAATAAGAGGGTTGACCTGCAGGAATGGGGTTGGAAGCTGGAAAAAGGGATCAGGGGTAGGAGTGGGTTGAAAATGGAAATAATGGGGTTCACCTGTAGGAATGGGGGCTGGAAACTGGAAACGAGGAATCACTTGTAGGAATAGGGCTGGAAATGGGGAAAGGGCCTGGAATCAGGAATGGGGCTGGAAGCTGGAATGGGATTGGAATTGGTAATGGGGCTGGGATTGGGAATGGGGCTGGAATCAGGAGTGGGGCTGGAATTGGGAATGGGGCTGGAAATGGGAATGTGGCTGGAAATGGGAATCTCACCGGCAGGAAGGGGTGTTTGGATCAGGAATGGGGCTCAAATCAGGAATGGGGCTGGGATTGGGAATCTCACCTGCAGGAAGGGACTGGAATTGGGAATGGGGCTGGGATCAGGAATGGGACTGGAATTGGGAATGGAGCTGGAATTGGGAATGGGGCTGGGATTGGGAATGGAGCTGGAATTGGGAATGGGGCTGGGATTGGGAATGGGGATGGGATTGGGAATGGGGCTGGGATCAGGAATCTCACCTGCAGGAAGGGATTGGAATTGGGAATGGAGCTGGGATTGGGAATGGGGATGGGATTGGGAATGGGGCTGGAATTGGGAATCTCACCTGCAGGAAGGGATTGGAATTGGGAGTGGGGCTGGGATTGGGAATTGGGATGGGATTGGGAATGGGGTTGGGGTCGGGAATCTCACCTGCAGGAAGGGATTGGAATTGGGAATGGGGCTGGGATTGGGAATGGGGATGGGATTGGGAATGGGGTTGGGGTCGGGAATCTCACCTGCAGGAAGGGGTGCTGGAATTTGTGCTCCTCTGTCCCATCGCAGCCGGGAGCGCTGAAGTTGTCGGCCCACCTGGGAGGGGTCAGGGCAGGGAATCGGGATCGGGGATCGGGATCGGGATGGGGATCGGGATGGGGATCGGGATGGGGATCGGGATGGGGATGGGGATCGGGACCGGGCCGTGCCCTGGGACAGCAGCGCCCCCAGGTGACACGGCCGGGGCCGGGATGTCCCCAGGGAAGGCGACACCGCCGGGGCTGTCCCGGCCTGAGCAGCCCTGGCTGGGATCCCGGGATTGAGTGACAGCCGGGAACGGGACACCGGGAACGGGACACCCCCTGTCCCAAAAATCCGGATCTGGGATCCCGCGATTGAGTGACAGCCGGGAACAGGACACCGGGAACGGGACACCCCCTGTCCCAAAAATCCGGATCTGGGATCCCGCGATTGAGTGACAGCCGGGAACCGGACACCGGCACTGGGATACCGGGAACGGGACACCCCATGTCCCAAAAATCCGGATCCTGAGGGACACCGGGAACGGGACACCGGGAACGGGACACCCCCTGTCCCAAAAATCCGGATCTGGGATCCCGCGATTGAGTGCATGGGACACCGGGAATGGGACACCGGGAAGGGAACACCGGGAATGGGACACCAGGAACGGGACACCGGGAATGGGACACCCCATGTCCCAAAACTCCGGATCCCGAGGGACACCGGATCCATAAAATCCCTGGACGCCCCAGCCCCAGTTTGGGATAAATCCCCCTTTTTTGGGGCTGCTCCAACCACCCTCTGGCCAAAGCAGGACGCTTTGGATGCGGATTTCCCATGCCACAGACCCCGAATGTCCCCCCGAATCCAGCCGGGAACATCCCCGACCCCCCAGGGGACCCCTCCCCTCCCGGTTTTCCGCCAATCCCGGCAGATTCGGGGCTGACTCATTCCCGGGGTGTCGCAAGAGGCTTTTTTGGGACCTCACGTGTCCCCTCCGCCTCAGTTTCCCCTTCCGGAGCTGGGATCGGCCGGGATGAGCCGGCCTGGCAGGTCCGCCCCGCCCGGGCACATTTGGGGATCGCCGCGGCTTGGCAATGACGTCACTGCCGCGCTTCCCGGGATTTTGGGGTGCGGGAGGAGCCGCACGGGCACCCGGGGCGGGGCTCCAGCCCAAAATGGGCTGGAGGAACCCCAATTCCCTCCCCGACCCCAAAAGGAGCCGGATCCCCGCCAAAAGGATCCCCCCCTCCCCCTTGTGGGGGTGGGGACACCGAGGTGACCCCAAAGCCTCGGGGGGGGGTCCCCAAGGCCACTCACGGGGACACAGCCGCGACACCGGGGGGCGGGGCGGGGCCCGGGGGATTTTGGGGGGATTCTGGGGGATTTTGGGGGACTCACTTGGCCGCCAGGGTGTTGATGGAGCCGGTGAGGAGCATGAGCGCGGCCAGGCCCAGCTGGTACCGGGACCACGCCATGGCCCCCCCACCACGGCACCGCCGTCCGCGGGGACACGCCCACACCGCGGGGACACGCCCCCGGGCACGCCCACACAGAGAAGATACGCCCCTGGTCACGCCCCCTAACGGGGGCACGCCCACATCAGGGACACGCCCGTGACAGGGACACGCCCATCGAGCACGCCCCCGTCAGCAGAATGTGGGCCACGCCCCTGGCCACGCCCCCTAACGGAAAAGCTCCGCCCCTACTTCTGCTGGCCGCACAGCAATGGGAAGGAATGCGTGGCGACCCCTCCCACCTAATTTGCATAACCACGCCCCCAGCCTCCAATGCTGCCGGTCCGGGGAATTCTGTCCCGGGGGTTCTGTACTGGGGATTCTGTCCCGGGAATTCTGTCCTGGAATTCTTTCCCGGAATTTCATCCCTGGAATTCTGTCCAGGTAATTCTGTCCTGGGAATTCTGTCCCGAGGATTCTGTCCTGGAATTCTTTCCCGGAATTTCATCCCTGGAATTCTGTCCAGGTAATTCTGTCCTGGGAATTCTGTCCCGAGGATTCTGTCTTGAGAATTCTCTCCCGGGAATTCTGTCCCGGGGATTTTGTTCCGGGGAGTTCTGTCCCGGGAATTCTGTCCCCGGGAATTTTATTTTGAAAATTCTGTCCCGGGAGTTCTGTTCCGGGAGTTCAGTCCCAGGAATTTTGTCCTGGGATTTCTGTCACGGGGATTCTGTCCCAGGAATTCTGTCCCAGGGAGTCTGTCCTGGGAATTCTGTCCTGGGAGTTCTGTTCCGGGAGTTCTGTCCCAGGAATTCTGTCCCGGGGATTTTGTTCCGGGAATTCTGTCCCGGGGATTTTATTTTCAGAATTCTGTCCCGGGAATTCTGTCCCGGGAATTCTGCCCCGGGAGTTCTGCCCCGGGAGTTCTGTCCCGGGAGTTCTGTTCCAGGGATTTTGTCCTGGGGATTCTGTCCCGGGGATTTTGTTCCGGGAATTCTGTCCCGGCGATTTTATTTTGAGAATTCTGTCCGGGGATTCTGTCCCGAGATTCTGTCCCGGGGATCCTGTCCCGGGATTCCTGTCCCGGGGATTCCCGTCCCGGGGATTCCCGTCCCGGCGCCACCGCCCCCGTGTCCCCCCCGTGTCCCCCCCCGCGTGCCCGGCAGGTGGCGCTGTCGGAGCGCGGCCGGGATCCATTCCCGGCATTCGGGACCGGCAGCGCCCGCCCAGGATAAACCCGGGATAAACCTCTCTGTGATAAACCTGACTGGGATAAACCCGGGATAAACCTAGCTGGGATAAACCTGTCTGGGATAAACCCGGGAAAAACCTGACTGTGATAAACCTGACTGGGATAAACCCGGGATAAACCTGACTGGGATAAACCTGACTGGGATAAACCCGGGATAAACCTAGCTGGGATAAACCTGTCTGGGATAAACCCGGGAAAAACCTGACTGGGATAAACCTGACTGGGATAAAACAGAGAGAAACCAGAGATAAACCTGACTGGGATAAACCCGGGAAAAACCTGACTGGGATAAACCTGACTGGGATAAAACAGAGATAAACCTGACTGGGATAAACCTGCCTGGGATAAAACGGGGGTAAACCTGCCCAGGATAAACCTGCCTGGGGTAAAGCTGCCGGGGATAAACCTGGGACAAACCTGCCTGAGATAAACCTGTCTGAGGTAAACCTGTCTGGGATAAACCTGTTTGTCATAAACCTGTCTGGGATAAATCTGGGATAAACCAGGATAAACCTGTCTGGGATAAACCTGTCTGGGATAAACCCGGGATAAATCTGCCCGGGATAAGCCCTGGATAAACCTGCCCAGGATAAACTTGTCTGGTATAAACCCAGGATAAACATACCTGGGATAAACCTATTTGGGATAAACCTGGGATAAACCTGCCCAGGATAAACCTATTTGGGATAAACCTGGGATAAGCCTGCCCAGGATAAACCTATTTGGGATAAACCTGGGATAAACCTGCCCAGGATAAACCTATTTGGGATAAACCTGCCCAGGATAAACCTGTCTGGGACAAGCCTGCCTGGGATAAGCCGGCCTGGGATAAATGTGTCTGGAAAGACCTGATCAGGGTAAACCCGGGATAAATCTGACCAGGATAAACCTGCCTGGGATAAACCTGGGATAAACCTGCCTGGGATAAACTTGGGATAAACCTGCCCAGGATAAACCCAGGATGAACCTGCCGGGATAATCCCGGGCAGCTCCTCCATCCCCCTGTTCCCTCCCGGGCCTCCCCCACAACCAGTGATTAATTGTTTTTCCGTACCTTTCCCACCCCTTTTCCCACCCCTTTTCCACCCCTTTTTTCCACCCCATTCCCACCCTTTTCCCACTCCCTTTTTCCACCCCTTTTCCATTCCTTTTCCACTCCTTTCTTTCCCTTTTCCACCCTTTTCCCACACCGTTTCCACCTCTTTTCCCATGCCTTTCCCAGCCCTTTCCCAGCCTTTTTCCAGCCCTTCCCATGGCAGGGGGCGGAAATTCCCAATCCAAGGGCTCAGCCAAGGATTGGGATGGGATTGGGATGGGATTGGGATGGGATTGGGATGGGATTGGGATGGGATTAACCCTTCCCATGCCTGGGGATGGGAATTCCCAATCCAAGGGTTTTGCCAAGGCTGGGATTGGGATGAGATTGGGATGGAAATTCCCAATCCAAGGGTTTGGATCAGGATGGGATCGGGATGGGATTGAGTTGGGATTAACCCTTCTCATGGCTGGGGATGTTGGGCAGAGTGGGGAAGGGAGAGTGACCTGGGGGGGCAGTGGGGACAGAAATGTGACCCTGAGGGGGGGGGACAGAAATGTGACCCTGGAGGGGGGACAGAAATGTAACCCTGGGGGTGACAGAAATGGGACCCTGAAGAGGGACAGAAGTGGGACCCTGGAGGGGACAAGAGTGTGGCAAGGGGGGGACATCAAAATGTGACCCTGGAGGGGACAGAAATGTGACCCTGAGGGGGGACAGAAATGTGACCCTGGAGGGGACAGAAATGTGACCCTGGGGGGAACAGAAATGTCACCCTGGGGGACACCAAAATGTGGCCCTGGGGTGGACAGAAGTGTGGCCCTGGAGGTGACAAGAGTGTGGCCCTGAACGTGGACACCAAAATGTGGCCCTGGGGTGGACAGAAAGGTGACCCTGGGGGTGACGAGAGTGTGGCCCTAAGGGAGGACAGAATGTCAAATCAAAACATGGCCCTGGGGGACAGAAATGTGGCCCTGGAGAGGACAAGGCCATAGCCCTAAATGGGGACAGAAATGTGACCCTGGACGGGACCCAAATGTGGCCCTGGGGGACACCAAAATGTGACCCGGAGGGGACAAAAATGTGACCTTGGGGGAGACCAAAATGTGGCCCTGACAGGGACAGAAATGCGAACCTGGAGGTGCCAAGAGTGACAATGTGACCTTGGGGGAGACCAAAATGTGGCCCTGGGGGGGGACATAAAGGTGGCCCTGAGGAGGGATGTGGTGGAGGGGATGGAAATGTGGCCCCATTTTCCCTTTGGTTTTTCCCCAATAATCCCTGGATTTCCCCGATTTTTTCTCGATTTTTTTCCTGATTTTTTCCCTGATTTTTCCCCAGATTTTTCCCCAGATTTTTCCCCCTTTCCTCCACCAGGATAACAACCTCCCTCCCACTCCTGGGATGAGCCCTGGGATGAGCTTCCGCCCAACACCAGGCTGGAATTTGGAGCCGCTCCCATGGATTGTAAATATTTGGGATTCGACTGACAGGGAAAATTTAATTGCGTTAAGAGGGAAAAAAATGACTCAGGATCCCTGAATCCCTTGGGAATCTGCCTGGAGCCTCCTCTGAATCCCTGGATCAGCCCCTGTGGATCCCCCTGGATCCCTCAGGAATGTTTTGTGTTCCCAAATGCTGGAGGGGGCTGAGCTTGGTGTCCTGGCGCTGGGACAATCCCGGCTCCGTCCTCTGCTCCATCAGGAATTGAGGCATGGAAAATTGGGTGGGGTAAAAGGATGGATGGATGGATGGATGATGGATGGATGGATGGATGGATGGATGGATGGATGGATGATGGATGGATGGATGATGGATCCATGGATGGATGGATGGATGATGGATGGATGGATGGATGGATGGATGGATGGATGGATGGATGGATGGATGATGGATGGATGATGGATCATGGATGGATGGATGGATGATGGATGGATGATGGATCATGGATGGATGGATGGATGATGGATGGATGGATGATGGATGGATGGATGGATGGATGGATGGATGGATGGATGGATGGATGGATGATGGATGGATGGATGATGGATGGATGGATGATGGATGGATGGATGATGGATGGATGGATGGATGGATGGATGATGGATGGATGGATGGATGATGGATGATGGATGGATGGATGATGGATGGATGGATGGATGATGGATGGATGGATGGATGGATGGATGGATGGATGGATGGATGGATGGATGGATGGATGGATGATGGATGGATGATGGATGATGGATGGATGGATGGATGGATGGATGGATGGATGGATGGATGATGGATGATGGATGGATGGATGGATGGATGGATGGATGGATGGATGGATGATGGATCCATGGATGGATGATGGATGGATGGATCCATGGATGGATGGATGGATGGATGGAGGATGGATGAATGATGGATGGATCCATGGATGGATGATGGTTCCATGGATCCATGGATGGATGATGGATCCATGGATCCATGGATGGATGGACGGATCCTTCTCTCCCAGCCCTCCACCTCTGCAGATCCCGAGGGAAGGAGCCAAGAACCTGGGGATCAGGATCCTCCTTTCCCAGATCCCAAGGGAAGGATCTGAGGTCTCAGGGATTGAGGTCCTCCAATCCCAGATCCCAGATTCAAGGGAATTATTGGAGGCAAAGCTGAGATCCCAGGGATTGGGATCCTCCTTTCCCAATCCTCACGGGAGGCAAAGCCGAGATCCCAGAAGATCAGGACCCTCCTTTCCCAGATCCTGAGGGAATTACAGGAGTTAAAGTCAAGATCCCAGAGGACTGGGATCCTCCTTTCCTAGATCCTGGGGGAATTACTGGAGGCAGAGCCAGGATCCCAGAGGATTGAGATCCTCCTTTTCCAATCCTCATGTGAGATCCCAGAGGATTGGGATCCTCCTTTCCTAGATCCTGGGGGAATTACTGGAGGCAGAGCCAGGATCCCAGAGGATTGGGATCCTCCTTTCCTAGATCCTGGGGGAATTACTGGAGGCAGAGCCAGGATCCCAGAGGATTGGGATCCTCCTTTCCCAGTCCTCATGTGAGATCCCAGAGGATTGAGATCCTCCTTTCCCAATCCCAAGGGAATTTCTGGAGGCAAAACCAGGATCCCGGAGGATCGGGATCCTCCTTTCCCAATCCAAAGGGAATTTCTGGAGGCAAAACCAGGATCCCAGAGGATTGGGATCCTCCTTTCTCAATCCCAAGGGAATTTCTGGAGGCAAAACCAGGATCCCGGAGGATCGGGATCCTCCTTTCCCAATCCCAAGGGAATTTCTGGAGGCAAAACCAGGATCCCAGAGGATCGGGATCCTCCTTTCCCAATCCTCATGGGAAGCAAAGCCAGGATCCCAGAGGATCGGGATCCTCCTTTCCCAGCCCTCCCTCCCTCTCCAGGTCCCTCGGGAAGATCCCAGACACTCCCGAGCTTCCAACAATCCTTTATTTCTCTCTCCAAGGAATCGAACCCCGCGGGACGAACCGGCTTTGGCATGAGAACCAGGGACCCCTCCCCGGTAGGAATCGGGCGCCCCTGGGCGAGGAAGATGCAGAAATTCCTCCCTGGAATCGTCGGGAAGCGTCCCCCGAGCCTCCTCTCCGACGGATATTTCTGGAATTCCGTGGACAGCGCCGGTGGTAATAAATATCCTCAGGAATCTCACAAATGCACAGCTCGAGGATCAGAAATCCATGGATTTTTTTTTGTTTGTTTTCCTCTCTGGAAAGGTGACGGAACATCCCCAAAGTGCCCCCCTGCCACCTCCAGCGCTCCAGGAGGGTCCCCCCTCCGTGTCCCCTCTGTGTCCCCTGGAGGGGCTTTGGGTGCTGGGAGGGGAAAATTCCAACCTGGAAGGGCGGGAATGGGAAAGGAGGGAAGTTTTGCTCCCCTGTTGGGGTGGTGGTGACAGAGGTGACCCCCGGGGTATCCCAGGGAATTCCGGGAGTGTCCCGGGAGTGAGGGTGGCGGTGGGAAGGGGTGTGGAGGAAAGCATGGAGGAGTGTTGTAATATCCCAGATTTCTCTCAGAGGGAAAAAGATTCCACCCCCGGAGTCCTGGTGAGGATGGGAATGGGGATCCTGGGGGGATAATTGTCCCTAAAATTCCTCCACGAGGGAAAAATTCCATTCCCAGAGTCTTGGTGAGGATGGAGATGGGGATCCAAGGGGAAAATATCCCAAAAAAAAGCCTCCCTGAGGGGAACAATTCCACCCCTGGAGCCTTGGGGAGGATGGAGATGGGAGATCCTGGGGGAAAATATCCGGATTTTCCCCAAAATTCCTTCCCAGGAGGAACAATTCCATCCCCGAAGCCTTGGGGAGGATGGAGATGGGGATCCCAATGGGAAAATATCCCAGATTTCCCCCAAAATACCATTCCAGGAGGAACAGCTCTATCCCCAGAGCTTTGGAGAGAACGGAAATGGGGATCCCAAGGGAAAATATCCCAGATTATCCCCGACAAAACCACTCTGAGGGAAATAATTCCATCCCTGGAGCCTTGGAGAGGATGGAGATGGGGGATCCCAGGGGAAAATATCCCAGATTTCCCCCAAACACCTTCCTGAGGGGAACAATGCCATCCCCAGACCCTCGGCGTGGACGGACACAGAAATCCTGTGGGATCAGCCAGCCTCCCGCGGATGATTCCCGCTAAATCCCGAGGACTCCCAGCTCTGCCCCGCCGCGAATTTGGGTTAAGACGGCCCCAAATCCCAGGGTTTGGAGCAGCCTACGTGACTCCCGGCTGCTTTTCCGGGCGGCTGATGTGGAAAAGCTCCGGCTAAGCCCCTCTTAGCCTGATTTCCGCGGCCGTCGGGTCCCTCTGCGCTTCCCGGGGAATTCCCGAGGATCCAGAGCGTGGAGAGGCTGCCCACAGCGGGAGGTGCCCCCCCAGTCCCCGCCGGATTCCGAGGCTCTCCCGCTCTCCCAAGTTTCACATTTTCAAGGAGTGGTTTGGGTTTCTTTTGTGTGTGTGTGTGTGAAATTAAAATCCAAGAGGTTTTAAATTAAAATCCAAATCCGAGAGGTTTTAAATTAAAATCCATTCCGGAGCCAACCGTCACGGCCCCGCTCCGGCGTCGCTCCCGAGTCCAGAGCGGCTTCCTCCCGCTCCAGGAGGGGTCTGGGATGGGAGGGTGTGATGGGGGCTACACGGAGCTGCGTCTCTTGGCGAATCCCGGGAACGCTGCCAGGCTCTGGAGCCCGGTGGACACGGAGCTGATGGCGGAGCGCCGGGAGCGGCAGAAGCACCGGTGCTCCGGAGTCTCGGGGCAGCGGGCGGGCGAGGAGTGGCTGCGCTCCACGCCCGTGTCCGAGCTGGACAAATCCCTGGGAATGATCATGGGGATGGAATACTGCAGCTTCTCGCGGCTCTTGTACCACAGGCACGAGCACACCGACTGGAAGTGCAGCACCTCGGCGTAGACGTTCCTGAAGCCGCTCTCGGCCGGGGCCACCGCGGAGGCCTCGGGGACGGCGGCCACGGCTCCGGGGCGAGCGCCCCGGCTGAGCAGCGCCCGCTGCTCGGCGTCGCGGCGCTCGTCCTCGGCGTTCATGGTCATGAAGCGCAGCACCACCAGGTTGAGGAAGGCGCCGATGACCGTCAGCCCCGTGAGGATGTAGACGAAGCTGAAGGCCACGTACTGCGGCTGCGTCTGCAGCGCGTGGTCCTTCTGCAGCGCCACGTAGTCGCCGAAGCCGATGGTGGTCAGCGTGATGAAGCAGTAGTAGTAGGCCTGGAAGAAGCTCCAGTTCTCGTAGTGCGAGAAGGCGGCGGCGCCGATGCAGAGCGTGCTGACGCACGAGAAGAAGCCGATGGTCACCATGTTGGCCATGGACACCTCCGGCCGCCGCATGCCCAGGCGCCTCTTGAGGCGGCGCAGCAGCGAGCGCACCAGGGTGTTGATGCGCTCGCCCAGGCTCTGGAACATCACCAGGGTCAGCGGGATGCCCAGCAGCGCGTAGAGCATGCAGAAAACCTTCCCGCCGTCCGTGCTGGGCGCCGCGTGCCCGTAGCCTGCGGGGAGAGAGGGAGAGCCGGGCCGGATCAGCGCTCCCGGTGGGAATCGGGAGTGGGGAATGTCGGCGGGAAGGGCGGGAGGGCTGCGGGATCCCAAAGTGCTCGGGTGGGAGGGGAGCTTAGAGCTCATCCCGTCCCAAGCCTGACATCTCCCACCATCCCAGGGTGCTCCAAATCCACCCCTGGACACTGCCAGGGATCCAGGGATTCTCTGGGAATCCCAGCCCAGCCAGGAATCCCTTCCCAAGATCCCACCATCCCAAGCTCCCCTTTCCCACTGGAAGCCATTCCCTGGCTCCTGCCCCTCCAGCCCTTGCCCCAATCCCAGCTCTCCTTTCTCTCTGGAAAAGGCTCCAAGGATTCCCTGGATCCTTCCCCGATCCAGCTGCACGTTCCCAGCTGCTCTCCCAGCCTGGCGTTGGATCCAGCCCCATCCCAACTCCTCTCCCAGAAAGAGTTTTAGGAATCAGGGGCTTCACCTGGAGTCTCAGGACTCCAGGAAGGGTCTCCCTTCCCTTTTCCTCCCTTTTCCATAAAAATCCCTCTGAATGGACTCTGAGTGTCCTTTATTGTGGTTTGGGTGGGGAGGAACCTCAAATCCCATCCTCTTCCAACCCCGACTCCTTCCACCATCCCAGGTTGTTGTTCCAAGCTCCCTCCAACATTTCCTTGGACATTTCCAGGTATCCAGGGGCAGCCACAGCTTCTCTGGGAATGCTGCCCCAGTGACAACGTTTGGTTGGAGCCTTGGATGGGGGCACCTTCCCCATGCCTGGGTTTGGGAAAATTCCCAAAATTCCCATCCCAGACTCTCTGTAGATGGGGAAATCAGGGATTTTGGCGGTCACCAGGGCCGAGCGCTCCGTCTGTCCCCTGTCACCCCCTGTCCCCTGTCCCGGTGCCCCAGTTCCCGCCATCCGGGGGCTGCATCCGCATCCAGCCCGGGAACAGCTGCGCTCCCGTAATCCCGCGCCGCTCAGATGGGATTTATCCCGCCCTGTGGCCCTGGATCGGCTCTCCCGGATGGATCCCGGGATGCCGCGGGCAGGGCCAGCACGGGCCTTGGATGGGGGTGGCAAGAACCAGCTGCTCCCTTTTCCTGTCCCTTTTCCTGTTCATGTCCCTTTCCTCTTTTTCCTTTTTCCTTTTTCCTTTTTCTTTTCCTTTTCCTTTTCCTTTTCCTTCTCCTTCTCCTTCTCCTTCTCCTTCTCCTTCTCCTTCTCCTTCTCCTTCTCCTTCTCCTGTCCCTTTCCTCCTTTTCCTTTTCCTTTCCGTGTTCTGTCCCCTTCCCTCTCTCTTTCCTTCTCCTTCTCTTTCTTTCCCACTCTCTTTCTTCTTTCTCATTTTTTTTCCTTTTCCATATTTTCCTCCCTTTCTTCCTTTTTCTCCTTTTCCTCTTTTCCCTTTATCTTTCCCTTTCTTTATAATTTTTCTTTCCATTTATCTTTTTTTCTTTTCTTCTTCTTCTTTAATTTTCCTTTTCCTTTTCCTTTTCCTTTTCCTTTTCCTTTTCCCTTTCCTTTTCCTTTTCCTTTTCCTTTTCCTTTTCCTTTTCCTTTTCTTTCTTAGTTTTTCCTTCTTTCTCATTTTCCTTTTCCTCCTTTTCCTTTTCTAAAAAGTTTTTCCTCCTTCCCTTCTTTTTCTTACCTTCCCTCACCTTCCCTTTCCTACTTTCCCTTCTTCTCTTTCACATTTTCCTCTTTCTCCTTCTTTCCCTCCTTCTTCTTCCTTTCCCTTTTCCTCTCATTTTTTTTAAACTTTTCCTCCTTTTCCCTTTCCCTTTCCCAGGAAAACCAGGAGCGGACAGGAACAGGAAGGAGAGTCTGAACGTCTTCCCTTGGACTCGGAGCATTCCTGAGTCCCTTTTCCAAGGCCTATCCCAGCTGTGATCCCAGACCAGTCCCCAAACCTTTGGAATGCTGAGGGGAGCTCATCCCATCCCTAATCCTGGTCCTGTGTCCCTAATCCCGGTCCTGTGTCCCTAATCCCAGTCCTGAGTCCCCCTCACTGCCACCCTCAATGGGACATGGATGGATCTGGAAAACCGGGATCGTGGGATCTCCTACAAGGAGGAGCTGCCGTGGGATCCTGCCTGTGGGAGACAGGGATGGAATCCATGGAGAGGGAATCGATAGGAAGGAATCCATGGGATGGAATCCATGGAGATGGAATTAATTGGAGGAATCGATGGAGAGTGAATCCATGGAGAGGGAATCCATGGAGAGGGAATCAATAGGATGGAATTGATGGAGAGGGAACCCACAAAGGGGGAATCCATGGAGAGGGAATCCATGGGAGGGAATTGATAGAGAGGGAATCCATTGAATAGAATTGATGGAGAGGGAATCCATGGAGAGGGAATCAATAGGATGGAATTGATGGAGAGGGAATCCACAAAGACGGAATCCATGGAGGGGGAATCCATGGGAGGGAGTCCATGGGAGGGAATTGATGGAAAGGGACTCATGGGAGAGAGAGCAACACCTGAGAGTGGCACCTGAGATCATGTCTGGAGAGCAACACCTGAGCATCACCAAAAAACATCACCAGGGCATCACAGAGCAGCACCTGGGAAAACACCTGGGAAACACCTGGGAAACACCAGAGACCATCACCAGAAAACATCACCTGAGCAGCACCTGAGAGCATCACTGCAGCCTCGCTGAAGCCTCACCTGAGAAACACCTGGGGAGAATCACCTGGGAGCATCATCTGGACATTGCAGAAGAGCAACACCTGAAACCATCCCCTGAGCATCACCTGAGAGAACCACCTGGCAGCATCACCACCTGAGCATTCTCTGAGCATCGCTGGAGTATCCCCTGGCAGCACCACCTAAGAGTATCACCTGAGCATTGCCTGAAAGCATCACCTGGCAGCGTCAGCTGAGCAGCACTGGAGCATCACCTGAGAGAACCACCTGGCAGCATCACCTGAGCATTGCCTGAAAGCATCACCTGAGCATTCTCTGAGCATCACTGGAGTAGCACCTGGCAGCATCACCTGAGAAACAGCTGAGCATCACTGCAGCATCACTGGAGCATCACTGGAGCATTACCTGAGAGCATCCCCTGATCCATCCCCGCTTTGTGTGCCCCCTCCCTGTTCCCTGTGTCCCTTCCTGCCCCTTGTGTCCCTCTGTCCCTGCTCCTCATGCCCCTTCCCTGTTCCCTGTGTCCCTACCCTGTTCCTCATGTCCCATCCAGTTCCCTGTGTCCCTCTCTCCCTGTTCCTCACGTCCTTCTCATTCCTCATGTCCCTTCCCTATTCCTCATGTCATTCCCTGCTCCTTGTGACCCTTTCCAGTTCATTGTGTCCCTTCCCTGTGTCCCCTCCCTGTTCCCTGTGTCACTTCCCCTGTTCCTCATATCCCATCATGTTCCCTGTGTCCCTCTCTCCCTGTTCCTCGTGTCCCTTCCCTATTCCTTGTGCCAATCCCTGTTCCTCGTGACACTTCCCTGCGTCCCTTCCCTGCTCCTTTTGTTCCTTCCCCATTCCTTCTGTCCCTTCCCTGTCCCTCGTGTCCCTCCCTCCCTGCCCCTCATGTCCCTTTCTCCCAATTCCTTCTGTCCCTTCCCTGTCCCTCGTGTCCCTCTCTCCTTGTTCTTCATGTCCCTCTCTCCCAGCCCCTCGTGTCCCTCTCTCCCAATTCCTTCTGTCCCTTCCCTGTCCCTCGTGTCCCTCTCTCCCAGCCCCTCGTGTCCCTCTCTCCCGGCCCCTCATGTCCCTCTCTCCCCGTTCCTCGTGTCCCTCTGTCCCTGCTCCTCATGTCCCTTTCTCCCAATTCCTTCTGTCCCTTCCCTGTCCCTCGTGTCCCTCTCTCCCAGCCCCTCGTGTCCCTCTCTCCCAGCCTGTGTCCCTCTCTCCCAGCCCCTCGTGTCCCTCTCTCCCAGCCCCTCGTGTCCCTCTCTCCCAGCCCGTGTCCCTCTCTCCCCATTCCTCGTGTCCCTCTCTCCCTGTCCCTTGTGTCCCTCTCTCCCTGTTCCTCGTGTCCCTTTCTCCCAATTCCTTCTGTCCCTTCCCTGTGTCCCTCTCTCCCAGCCCCTCATTCTCCCTCCAGTCCCACATCCCGAGCCCTCATCCTGCCCTTCCCCATCCCCTCCCCAGCAATTCCCCAATCCCCCGTTCCGACTGTTTGGGATGGATTTTGGGACGGAGCCTCCCGCAGTGCCCACGGGTGCCTTTCCAAAAGCCTCCCTGAGCATCCTCCTGCCCTTTCCTGCCCCCTCCAGCCTCTCCATCCCTCCCCGGCCTCCCGCAGCTATTTTTAGCGCCCTTTCCCGAGGGAAGGGAGTTTATGAGCTCTCCAAGCGTCGGTCAATCCCCCGATCCCCCCCCGTTCCCGGTTTTAGCAGGAGCTGCCTGAGCTCCGGCACGTCTGAGGGTGGGGGGAAGGTCGGGAATGGCAGGAGAGGGAAAACCCCGGGAAAACGGCCCAAGGGGCGACCCCCAAATCCCTCCGGGACCCGCGGGCGGCGAGGAATTGTGTTGGAGAGGAAGGCACATCCCAGCCGGGAAATCCGCCGGGAATAACCCCTGGAATTCCGGCTCGTTCCCCACCTCCTGCCCCCCGGCCCTTCCCAGCTCCCAGGGGTGTCCCTGGAGCCGAGCGGGGCCGGGACGAGCCGGGATCCCGCTCCGGGCAGGGCCGGGAGCAGGGATCGTGTCCCCAGGGAGGGAGGATGACACGTCCCGCAGGAACGCGGCCGATCCTGGCCTTTTTAGGGCCGGAGGAGCGGGGCTGGATCCGGCCCCGGAGCAGGTGCAGGGCTGGCCCCGGGCCTGGAGCGGATCCCGGCTGTCGGGGCGATGGATGGCCGGGATTAGCGGGACAGCTGCGGGAACGGGCTGGGAACGGGCAGGGAAGGATCTGCGGGAATGGGGATGGGGACTCCGGGAGGGGCAGGGGATGGGGCAGGGAATGGGGCAGGGGGTTTTGGGAGTGGGGCGGGGGGTTTAGGGAACCTGGACAGGGAAATCAGGGAAGCAGGGGATGGGATTCAGGGAGATTCAGGGAATGGGGAAGGGGGATGCAGGGAATGGGGCAGGGGATTTAGGGAATGGGAAAGGGGGATTTAGGAAATGGGGCAGGGATGCAGGGAATGGGGCAGAGGATGCAGAGAATGGGGCAGAGGATGCAGGGAATGGGGTAGGGGGTTTAGGGAACCTGGACAGGGAAATCAGGGAAGCAGGGGATGGAATTCAGGGAGCAGGGACAGGGAGATTTAGGGAATGGGGCAGGGGATGCAGGGAATGGGAAAGGGGGATTTAGGGAATGGGGCAGGGATGCAGGGAATGGGGAAGGGCATGGAAGGAGCCTCCTCGTGGCAGCCCGTCCCCATATCCCACTGCTCCCAGTAAGGATCAGCATCTGCTCCCAGTAGGGATCATTGTCCCATTGCTCCCAGTGAGGATCCCATTGTTCCCAGTAAGGATCCCGCTGTTCCCAGTAAAAATTCCACTGCTCCCAGTAAGGATACTGCTGTTCCCAGTAAGGATCCCACTGTTCCCAGCAAGGACCCCACTGTTCCCAGTGAGGATCCCACTGTTCCCAGTAGGGATCATTATCCCACTGCTCCCAGTAAGGATCCTGCTGTTCCAAGTAAGGATCCCACTGTCCCCAGTAAGAATCTCATGGTTCCCAGTAAGGATCCCACTGTTCCCAGTAAGGATCCCACTGTTCCCAGCAAGGATACGGCTGTTCCCAGTAAGGATCCCGCTGTTCCCAGTATGATCCCACTGCTCCCAGCAAGGATCCCGCTGTTCCCAGTATGATCCCACTGTTCCCAGTAGGGATCATTGTCCCATTGCTCCCAGTATAATCTCACTGTTCCCAGTAGGGATCCCATTGTTCCCAGTAAGGATCCCGCTGTTCCCAGTAGGGATCCCATTGTTCCCAGTAAGGATCCCGCTGCTCCCAGTAAGGATCCCGCTGTTCCCAGTATGATCCCACTGTTCCCAGTAGGGATCATTGTCCCATTGCTCCCAGTATAATCCCACTGTTCCCAGTATGATCCCACTGCTCACAGTAAGGATCCCGCTGTTCCCAGCAAGGATCCCACTGCTCCCAGTAAGGATCCCGCTGCTCCCAGTAAGGATCCCGCAGTTCCCAGTGCTGGGGCCACCCCAGCTGTCCCCAGGCCGGGGGAGGGGACGCAGCTGTCCCCAGAGACCCCCGCGTGCCCGGGAAGAGCAAACGCGCCTGGAGATGGCGGCTGGGAATGGCAGCAGGTGCTGGGGACAGCGGAATTCCAGCCTGTCCTGGAAAACACGGAGCTGGCACCGAGGGACACGGCCAGGGGACACAGGCAGGGGACACGGGCAGGCGACACGGGCAGGGAGACATGGACAGGGGACACGGTTAGGGGGACATGGGCAGGGGGACATGGGCAGGGGGACACGGGTAGGGGGACATGGGCAGGGGGACATGGGCAGGGGGACACGGGTAGGGGGACATGGACAGGGGGACATTGCTAGGGGATATGGGCAGGGGACATGGACAGGGGGACACAAGCAGGGGACATGGGCAGGGGGACACGGACAGGGGGACATGGGCAGGGGGACATGGTCAGAGGACATGGACGGGGGACACGGGCAGGGGACACAGGCAAGGGACATGGAGAGGGGGACACGGGCAGGGGGACATGAACAGGGGACATGGACAGGGGGACATGGGCAGGGGGACATGGGCAGGGGACACGGGCAGGGGACACGGGCAGGGGGACACAGACAGGGGGACATGGGCAGGGGGACATGAACAGGGGACACGGACAGGGGGACATGGGCAGGGGGACATGAACAGAGGACACGGGCAGGGGACACAGGCAGGGGACACGGGCAGGGGACATGGAGAGGGGGACATGAACAGGGGACATGGACAGGGGACATGGGCAGGGGGACACAGGCAGGGGACATGGCCAGGGGGACATGGCCAGGGGGACAAGGGCAGGGGGACATGGCCAGGGGGACGCGGTTAGGGAACATGGACAGGGGACACGGGCAGGGGGACATGGACAGGGGGACATGGGCAGGGGGACATGGTCAGAGGACATGGACGGGGGACACAGGCAGGGGACACAGGCAGGGGACACGGGCAGGGGACATGGAGAGGGGGACATGAACAGGGGACACGGGCAGGGGGACACGGGCAGGGGGACACGAACAGGGGGACACGGGCAGGGGACTCCTGGGTCCTGCAGGGCCACCAAAATCCCCAGGTGGGCCTGAGGGACACAGGAAGGGATGTGGGGACACCAAAATCCCTGGATGGGGCTGGGGGCAGCAGGAAGGGGACATGGGGACACCTCCTGCAGCCAGAGCAGTGGGATGGGATCTGGGATGGGCTGAACTGGGAATGGAGAGCTGGGACTCCCAAAATCCCGACTGCCCGTGTTCCAGCTGTTCCTTGGATCCATCCCTGCATCCATCCATCCATCCATCCATCCATGGAGACATGGTTCCATGGATCCTTCCATCCATCCATCCATCCATCCATCCACCCATCCATCCATCCATCCATCCATCCATCCATCCATCCATCCATCCATCCATCCATCCATGGAGACATGGTTCCATGGATCCTTCCATCCATCCATCCATCCATCCATCCATCCATCCATCCATCCATCCATCCATCCATCCATCCATCCATCCATCCATCCATCCCTCCATCCATGCATCCCTCCATCCATCCATCCATCATCCATCCATCATCCATCCATCATCCATCCATCCATCCATCCATGGAGACATGGTTCCATGGATCCTTCCATCCTTCCATCCATCCATCCATCCATCCATCCATCCATCCATCCATCCATCCATCCATCCATCCATCCATCCATCCATCCATCCATCCATCCCTCCCTCCCTCCATCCATGCATCCATCCATGCATCCCTCCATCCCCATCCCCAAATCCCCTCTCCCATCTCTCCCCTTCTCCCACATTCCCCCCCAGAAAATCGGGATCCCATTCCATGGTGGGGGTGCTGGAACATTCCAGGATCCCCCCCGTGTGATCCCAAGGATCAGGGACCCCCAGGACCCCCCATTCCCAGTGGGATTTGGGTGGGGGGGCGGGGTTGGATGTGGGGCCGGACCCTGATCTCCCCCCTTTATTCCCACATCCCCCCACATTCCCGCACCATTCCCAAAGGGACTCGGCTCCTCAGCGGGATCCCCCCCCCCCCCTCCCCCGGGATTTTTTGGGGTGTGGGGGGTGCCTGATTCCCCCTCCCCCAGCGCCTGCCGCGGCCGGGGGGGTCGGGATGGAGTCATGGAAAATCCCGGCGCCGGCCAAGCTCCCTGTTTGCGCCAAAACTGGCAATTTTTCCTTGGATTCTGGGACCCCGCCAGGCCCCTTCCCGCCCCCCCCCGCCCGTGCCGGCCCTCGCCCGGCCCGGGAAAAGGGGGGGGCCCACAGCGGGAAGGGGGGCCCGAATAAAAACCCCTCAGGGATTTTGGGGTGGATTTTGGGGTGGATTTAGGGGTGGATTTAGGGATGGATTTGGGGTGGATTTAGGGATGGATTTGGGGTGGATTTTGGAGTGGAGTTTGGGGTGGATTTAGGTGTGGATTTGGGGGTGGATTTTGGGGTGGATTTAGGGGTGGATTTAGGGGTGGATTTGGGGGTGGATTTTGGGAAGGATTTAGGAATGGATTTAGGGATGGATTTGGGGTGGGTTTAGGGATGGATTTAGGGGTGGATTTTGGGGTGGATTTAGGGGTGGATTTAGGGGTGGATTTAGGGATGGATTTAGGGGTGGATTTGGGATGGATTTTGGGGTGGATTTTGGGGTGGATTTAGGGATGGATTTGGGGTGGATTTTGGAGTGGAGTTTGGGGTGGATTTAGGGGTGGATTTGGGGGTGGATTTTGGGATGGATTTTGGGGTGGATTTTGGGATGGATTTTGGAATGGATTTTGGGGTGGATTTAGGGGTGGATTTTGGGGTGGATTTAGGGGTGGATTTAGGGGTGGATTTTGGGAAGGATTTAGGGATGGATTTAGGGGTGGATTTTGGGATGGATTTAGGGGTGGATTTAGGGGTGGATTTAGGGATGGATTTAGGGATGGATTTTGGGATGGATTTAGGGGTGGATTTGGGGGTGGATTTTGGGAAGGATTTAGGGATGGATTTAGGGATGGATTTGGGGTGGGTTTAGGGGTGGATTTTGGGGTGGATTTAGTGGTGGATTTAGGGGTGGATTTAGGGATGGATTTGGGGTGGATTTTGGGGTGGATTTGTGTCCCAAAATGGTCGGGGATGGGTGTCCAGGCCCTTCCCAGGAAAATGGGGATGAGGATGTGGGGTGGGGATTTTGGGATGGGGATGGAGATTATGGGATTTTGGGATGGGAATGTGGAGTGGGGATATGGCATGAGGATGGGGATATGGAGTGGGGATTTGGAATGAGGATGAGGGATGGGGATTATGGGATGGGCATGTGGTGTGGGAATGTGGGATGGGAATGGGGATGTGGGATGGGGGTATGGGTGGGGACTGGAATGGAGATTATGGGATGGGGATGTAGCATGGGGATATGGAATGGGGATTGGGATGGATTTTATGGGATGGGAATGGGGGTGTGGGATGAGGGATGGACATTATAGGATGAGGATGTGGGGTGGGAATGTCGGATGGGGTTGGGATGTGGGATGGGGATGCAGGAGGAGGATATGGGATGGGAATGCAGGGTGGGAATGGGGACAGGGATATGGGGTGGGAATATGGACAGGGATATGGGGTGGGAATGCAGGGTGGGAATGGGGATGCAGGACAGAAAGGAGGAATGGATCCAGTCCCTTTCCCTGGGAGCTGCTGATTCCAACCATCCATCCCAGAAATCCCATTCCAGGCTCTCGGATCCACCCTGAGCCCAAGCCACCAGCCCTGGTGCTTGGGAAAAAACGGGAAAAACTCCCAAACTTCCGGAAATCTGGGGTGACTTTCCCTGGTGCTGATCCCCCTGGCCCACGGTTCTCGTTCCTCGCTCCTGGTCGGGACTTGCTGGGATTTTGGAAGGAATGAGCTGGGAAAGGCCAGGGGCGGGAATTAATGGGAATTAATTAATGGTGTCGCTCCTGGATGGAAAAAAGACAGGAATTTATGGCCTGGGCAGGAGAGGGGGATGGGGAGGGAGGATCCAGAGGGGCCCCAATCCTGATCCTGAGCCCAATCCTGATCCCAATCCTGATCCTGAGCCCAATCCTGACCCCAATCCCAACTCTGATCCTGATCTCAATCCTGACCCCAACCATGATCTTGATCTGGATCTCAGACCCAATCCCAATCCCAATCCCAATTCCAATCCCAATCCTGATCCCAATCCCGATCCCAATCCCTGACCTGAATCCCATGGAAACAACCCCAAGGCCTCCCCAGCTCGGGTTTTGCCGGAGCCTCCTTGGGAAGAGATTCCCAGGAAAAGGCGCCAGATCCAACCCGGGCTGGGATTGTGCCCCTAAATCCCCATCCCAGTGGGAAGCGGCTCCGATCCCAATGGGAAATCTCCTCATCCTTATCCAGCCCCTTCCTGCTCATTCCCAGCAGGAAAACCCCTGGATGCAGAGGAGTCAGGAGGAACATCCAGGAATCCCAGAGTGGAACAGGGGAGGGAAGCGATCCCGATTTTCTGACAATTCCCACAATTTTCCAGCAATTTCCAACAATTCCAACAATAGATGGGATGCTCCAACAACCCCTGGGATGGCTGGGATCACTTTCCTGGGAAAATTCCAGGAATTCCAGGAATATTCTCCTTTTCCTGCTGTTAATTCCAAAGCCTGTGGATGGTTCGGGAGGTGCCAGCATGAATTTCCATGGAAATGTTTTTTTTTTTTGTGGAATGGGGGCAGGAATGTCCAGGAGGGGTTGGGAGGAATTCCAACCCTGGAATTGGGGCAGGAATTCCCTGGATTTCCCCTTTCCCTGCTGATCCCAAGGAGCAATTTCCATGGAAATAGGGGTTTTTTTCCTGTGGAATGGGAGCAGGAATGTCCCGAGGGGACAGAGAGAGCTCCTTATCCCAGCAATTCCCAACAATTCCCAGAGATTTCCCCCCACAGAGGACAGAGGGGACAGAAGGGACAGAGGTGACACGGGGGTCAGGAGGACAGAGGGACAGAGGGGACAGGGGGGACAGAGGGGACAAGGAGGGACAAATGGGGACTGAGGGGACAGAGGGGACAGAGGGGACAGAGGGGATTGAGGGGAAAGGGGGGGACAGGGACACAGGAGGGACAGGGGGGACAGAGGGGACAGAAGAGACAGAGGGGATTGAGAGGACAGGGTGGGACAGGGAGACAAGAAGGACAGGGGGGACAGAGGGGACAGGGGGGATTGAGGGGACAGAGGGGACAGAGAGGACAAGGGTGGGACAGGGACACAGGGGGGATAGAGGGGACAGAGGGGACACGGGGATTGAGGGGACAGAGTGGGACGGGAGGGACAGAGGGGACATGGGGATTGAGGGGACAGAGGGGTCAGGGGGTGACAGGAGGGACAGAGGGGATAGGGGGGACAGAGGGGACGAGGAGGGACAGGGAGACAAGAAGGACAGAGGGGACAGAGGGGACAGAGGGGACAAGGGGGATTGAGGGGACAAGGGGGGGACAGGGACACAGGAGGGACAGGGGGGACAGAGGGGACAGAAGGACAGGGGGGATTGGGGGGACAAGGGGGGGACAGGGACACAGGAGGGACAGGGGGGACAGAGGGGACAGAAGGACAGGGGGGACAGGGGGGACAGAGAGGACGGAGAGGAAAAGGGGGGGACAGGGACACAGGAGGGACAGGGGGGACAGAGGGGACAGGGGATTGAGGGGACAGAGGGGTCAGGGGGTGACAGGAGGGGACAGAAGGTAAGGGGGGGGCTCTGAGGGGACGGGGGGGGGGGGGGACGGTGAGTGACAGGAGGGGACAGAGGGGACAGAAGGAGGACAAGGGGGGGGGTGACAAACGGGGACAGAAAGGGACAGGGGGAGACCACAGGGGACAGCAGCAGGTGACAAACGGGGACAGAGGGGCCCGGCCTCCCGCCGGGCGCTGTTCCCGTGGCAGGGGCCGGGGCGGGCGGCGGCGGGGACAGATGGTGACACCGCGGGGACATTCGCCACCTGCTCCCGCTGCGCGCGGCCGCGGGGGAGGCGGGGCGGGGACCGGCCCTGGGGGAGCGGGGATTTTGGGATCGGGATTTTTGGGATCGGGATTTTGGGATCGGGGTTTTTGGGATCGGGATTTTGGGATCGGGGTTTTGGGATCGGGGATTTTGGGAGCGGGGCTTTTTGGGATTGGGATTTTGGGAGCGGGGTTTTGGGATCGGGATTTTGGGAGCGGGGTTTTGGGATCGGGGATTTTGGGAGCGGGGCTTTTTGGGATTGGGATTTTGGGAGCGGGGATTTTGGGATCGGGGTTTTGGGAGCGGGGTTTTTGGGATCGGGATTTTGGGAGCGGGGTTTTGGGATCGGGATTTTGGGATCGGGGTTTTTGGGATTAGCACTTTTGGAAATGGGGTTTTTGGGATCAGGGTTTTTTGGGATGGGGGTTTTTGGGGTCGGAGTTTTTAGGATTGGCTTTTTTAGGATCTGTTTTTTGGGATTGGGATTTTTGGGATCGGGGTTTTTGGGATTGGGGTTTTTTGGGACTGTGATTTTTGGCATTGGCACTTTTAGGATCGGGACTTTGGGATCGGGGTTTTTGGGATTGGGGCTTTTGGGATCGGGTTTTTTAGGATCTGTTTTTTTGGGATTGGGATTTTTGGGATCAGGATTTTAGGGATCGGGGTTTTTGGGACTGTGACTTTTGGGATTGGCACTTTTAGGATCAGGACTTTGGGATTGGGGTTTTTGGGATTGGCACTTTTGGGATCGGGACTTCGGGATCGGGGTTTTTGGGATTGGCACTTTTGGGACTGTGACTTTTGGGATCGGGGTTTTTGGGATCGGGGTTTTTGGGATCGGGGTTTTTGGGATTGGCACTTTTGGGATCGGTGTTTTTGGGAGGCATCCAGAGCCAGAGCAGCCCGCCCTGGCTCGGGACAGCGTCAGGGGTGACAAGGGACACTGCCGGTGACACTGCCACCACCCCGGGGACATCCCAGCCCCTGGAATTGCGGGATGGGGACAGAGGGGACATCCCAGCCTCTGGAATTGCGGGATGGGGACAGAGGGGACATCCCAACCCCGGGAATTTCTCGGGAGCCTCGGGAAAGCTTTGGAGCAGCGGCGGGAGCTGCTCCTCTCCCGGCTTTTTTTCATGGAAAAAAGGAAAAACCCCCAAACCCCAAATGGATTCAAAGTTTTCCCACCAGGATCTGTAATCCCAGATTTTCCCCCACCGGGATCTCCCCCACCTCAGGAGCTGCTTCCCAATCCCAGTCTGGCTTTTCCCTGTCCCACCAAGAGCTGGCTGGTGAATTCCTGGGAAAATCCCTTTTTTTTCCTGCCCTGGAAAATCCAATTCCATGGGAATAAAGGGATTTTCTCCCCCTTTTCCCTGGATTTGGAGGGGTCTCTTCTCATTCCAGCCCCATCCCAGTGTTGCTGCCATATGCAGCCACCCAAATAATGGATTTTGTGGGATTGTGGGATTCTGGGATCTTCCCGCACATCCGGGTGTCCCAGCCCCTTCCCCACATCCCTGGAAATTCCGGGAAAATCAGGCTGGATACAGTGAAAGCCATTTGGGGCCATTCCCTCTGCAATTCCAACATTTGGGATATTGGGAATCCTCGTCCCAATCCCAAAGCAGCTCCCATGTGGAGCCCAACTCCAGGATTTAAGGTTTGGAGCATTGGGAGTGGCTGGAATTTTTGGGATGCAACCTTTGGGTTGGGATCAGCCCCGCTCCAGCATTCCCAGCTCCTGGCAGTGGGATTGGGAATTCCGGGATCAGGAATCCCGGGAGAGGCAGAGCGGGATCCCAATCCATCCTTGGGATGGATCCCAGTGGATCCGTGCCCCTCTCCGGCATTTCGGGATTCCTGGGATGGGCTGGATCCCACTGGATCCTGCTGGATCCCACTGGAGATTCCCAATTCCTCCCATCCTGTCCAACACCGGAGGATCGGCCGCAATTCCAGAGCTTTTCCAGCTGCTCCTGGCAGCCGGGAGAGGCCGGAGCCGGGATAACGGGAATGGTAAACACTGGGACAATGGGAATGGCAAACACCAGGAAAATGGGAATAGTAAACACCGGAATAATGGGATAATGGGAATGGCAAACAGTGGGATAATGGGATAATGGGAATAGCAAACAGAGGGAAAATGGGCATGGCAAACACTGGGATAACAGGAATGGCAAACACTGGAAAAATGGGAATGGCAAACGCTGGGATAATGGGGTAATGGGATAATGGGAATGGTAAACACCGGGATAACAGGAATGGCAAACACCGGGCAAACGGGATAATGGGAGTGGCAAACACTGGGATAATGGGAATAGCAAACGCTGGGATAATGGGATAATGGGAATGGCAAACACCAGGAAAATGGGATAATGGGAATGGCAAACACTGGGATAATGGGATAATGGGAATGGCAAATGCGGGGATAATGGGATAACAGGAATGGCAAACACCGGCATAGTGGGATAATGGGAATGGCAAACACCGGGATAATGGCATAATGGGAATGACAAACAGCAGTATAATGGGATTGAAAACACCAGGATAACAGGAACAATAAACACCTGGATAAAGGGAATACGAAACACTGGGATAACGGGAATAGTGAATACCAGGATAATGGGATACTGGGAATGGCAACACCGGGATAACAGCTCTGGGAATAACAAATACTGGGATAAAAGCCCCGGGAATAACGAATGCCCTGACACTGGGATAATGAGAATAAATAAACATTGGGAAAACAGCCCTGGGAATAATGAACGCCCTGAGGGTGGGAATGGCAAACACCGGGATAAAAGCCCTGGGAATAAAAAACACCAGGATAAAAGCCCTGGGAATGACAAACACCCTGACACTGGGATAATGGGAATAACAAACACTGGGAAAACAGTCCCTGGAATAATGAACGCCCTGAGGGTGGGAGTGTAAAACACAGCGATAAAACCTCCGGGAATAACAAACACCAGGATAAAAACCCCGGGAATAAAAAACACCCTGACACGGGGAATAATAAACATTGGGAAAAGAGCTCCAGGAATAATGAACACCCTGAGGGAATAACAAACACCGGGATAACAGCTCCGGGAATAATGAATGCCCTGAGGGTGGGAATGACAAACACCGGGATAAAAGCCCTGGAATAACAGCCTGACACTGGGATAACAGCCCCAGGAATAAGGAACACCCAGAAGGTGGGAATAACAGCTCCGGGAATTACAAACATCGGGATGACAGCCCCGGGAATAATAAATATCGGGATAAAAGCCCTGGAAATAACAAACAGCCTGAGACCAGGATAATGGGAATGACAAACACTGGGAAAACAGCCCCGGGATTAATGAACGCCCTGAGGGTGGGAATGACAAACACCGGGATAAAAGCCCTGGAATAGCAGCCTGACACTGGGATAAAAGCCCCAGGAATAAGGAACACCCTGAGAGTGGGAATAAGAGCTCTGGGAATTACAAACACTGGGATAACGGCTCCGGGAATAACAACACCGGGATAACAACCCCAGGAATAACAAACAGCTTGAGACCGGGATAATGGGAATAACAAACACTGGGAAAACAGCCCCGGGAATAATGAACGCCCTGAGGGTGGGAGTGTAAAACACAGCGATAAAAGCCCCGGGAATAACAAACACCAGGATAAAAACCCCGGGAATGACAAACACCCTGACCCGGGGAATAATAAACATTGGGAAAACAGTTCCGGGAATAATGAACACCCTGAGGGAATAACAAACACCGGGATAACAGCCCTGGAATAACGAACGCCCTGAGGGTGAGAATGACAAACACCGGGATAAAAGCCCTGGAATAACAGCCTGACACCGGGATAAAAGCCCCAGGAATAAGGAACACCCAGAAAGTGGGAATAACAACTCTGGGAATAAAAAAAACCCTGGGATGGATGCCCTGGGAATAACAAACACTGGGATAACAGCTCTGGGAATGACAAACACCGGGATAACAGCCCTGGGAATAATGAACACCCTGACACTGACACCGGGATAATGGGAATAATAAACTTGGGTGGAAAAAAAACGGGAATAACAAACACCGGGATAACAGTGCTGGGAGTGACAAACAGCCTGACACCGGGATAATGGGAATAATGAACATTGGGAACACAGCCCCGGGAATAATGAACGCCCTGAGAGTGGGAATAACAGCTCTGGGAATAAAAAAAAACCCTGGGATGGAAGCCCTGGGAATAACCAACACTGGAATAACGGCTCTGGGAATGACAAACACCGGGATAAAAACTCCGGGAATAACGAGCACCCCGAGCCCAGCGTTTCAGCTCCGGGAATTCTTTTGCTTCCACACACCGGGATTTAGGGCCTGTGAAACCTCCCCGCATCCACACCCCAAATCTGGGAACCCACGAGCACCCCAATACCCGGATCTGAGCCCCAGGAACAAACAGGCACCCCAATATCCCTGTCCCAATCCTGGGAATGCACCCAGGGACACCCCAAAATCTCTGTGACAGCTCTGGGGACCCAGGGACACCCCAAAAACCCTGTGACAGCTCTGGGGAACCAGGGACACCCCAAAATCTGTGACAGCCCTGGGGAACCAGGGACACCCCAAAATCCCTGTGACAGCCCTGGGGACCCAGGGACACCCCAAAATCCCTGTGACAGCTCTGGGGACCCAGGGACACCCCAAAATCTGTCCCTAAGCTGGTGTCCCCCATCCCATTATCCCATCCCATCCCTCCCCTCTCCCCATGGGACCCGTGGAAATGGCGGCCAGGGCCCTGTGTCACTGCTGTCCCTGCCATGTCCCCTCGCTGTCCCCACCCCTCAGGCCCTCCCTAGGGCTGAGTCTGGGGGACAGTTGGGAAGCAGGGGACATTGGGTGACCCCAGCCACCCCTGGAGGGGACCCAAAGGCCAGAGGGGTGACAATGAGGGTGACAGGGGGTGACAATGGGGGTGACAGGGGGGTGACAATGGGGGTGACAGAGGGATAGGTGCCAAAGGGGACACCCTCAGTGACACTCCCAGGGTGGGGACAGGGCTGGGGACATCCTTGAGAGTGGGGGACAGCAGTAGGGGACAGACAGACAGAATGGGGGACCCGCTGGGAGAGCCTGGCAGGATGGGGACACGTCCCTGTCCCTATGGGGCTGGGGACACTACAGGGACACACCCCTGTCCCTATGGGGCTGGGGACACTATGGGGACACGTCCCTGTCCCTATGGGGCTGGGGACACTGCGGGGACACCTCCCTGTCCCCATGGGGCTGGGGACACTATGGGGACACGTCCCTGTCCCCATGGGGCTGGGGACACTACGGGGACACCTCCCTGTCCCTATGGGGCTGGGGACACTACAGGGGCACGTCCCTGTCCCTATGGGGCTGGGGACACTATGGGGACACGTCCCTGTCCCTATGGGGCTGGGGACACTGCGGGGACACCTCCCTGTCCCTATGGGGCTGGGGACACTATGGGGACACGTCCCTGTCCCCATGGGGCTGGGGACCCTAAAGGGACACACCCCTGTCCCCATGGGGCTGGGGACACTGCGGGGACACGTCCCTGTCCCCATGGGGCTGGGGACCCTAAAGGGACACGTCCCTGTCCCCATGGGGCTGGGGACACTGCGGGGACACCTCCCTGTCCCTATGGGGCTGGGGACACTGTGGGGACACCTCCCTGTCCCCATGGGGCTGGGGACCCTACAGGGACACCTCCCTGTCCCCATGGGGCTGGGGACACTATGGGGACACATCCCTGTCCCTATGGGGCTGGGGACCCTATGGGGACACGTCCCTGTCCCCATGGGGCTGGGGACCCTACAGGGACACCTCCCTGTCCCCATGGGGCTGGGGACACTGCGGGGACACCTCCCTGTCCCCATGGGGCTGGGGACCCTATGGGGACACGTCCCTGTCCCTATGGGGCTGGGGACACTGCGGGGACACCTCCCTGTCCCCATGGGGCTGGGGACCCTATGGGGACACGTTCCTGTCCCTATGGGGCTGGGGACACTGCGGGGACACGTCCCTATCCCCATGGGGCTGGGGACACTACAGGGACACCTCCCTGTCCCCATGGGGCTGGGGGTCCCACAGGGGGGTCCGGGCCAGCAGAGCCACCTTAGGGGGGGTGACAGCACCTTGGGGACACATCCCAGGGTCGGGAGGGTCCCGGCCGGGAGCGTTCCCCGGTCCCGGGGGTCCCGCGGGGGTTTCCCGGTGGGAGAAGGGTGGGGCGGAGCCTCGGCACTGCGGGATCGGGGATTTGGGGGGGGCTTGGGCGGGGAATCGCCCCAAAAACATCGGGATGGGAAACGGGACCAGGGCAGGGGAATCGCCCCAAAAACATCGAGATGGGAAACGGGAATCAGGGCAGGGGGGTGGCCCCAAAAACATCGGGATGGGAAACGGGAATCAGGGCAGGGGGGTGGCCCCAAAAACATCGGGATGGGAAAAAGGGGGATTGCCCCGATCCCAAAGGATGGGAGAGATGGGAATCCAGGCAGGGGGATCGCCCCGATCCCAAGGGATGGGAAACAGGGGGTTCCGGGCAGGGGGATCACCCCGAAAACCCCGGGATGGGAGAGAAAGGGGTCCGGGGTTTTTTTCTCGGTTCTGGGGTAGCTGGAGAGGGATTGCCCCAATCCCACCGAGATGGGAGACGGGAATCCGGGCAGGGGGATGGCCCCAAAAACATCGTGATGGGAAACGGGAATCAGGGAAGGGGGATGGCCCCGATCCCAGGGGATTGGAGACAGGGGGGACCGGGCAGAGGGATCACCCCAAAACACCGGGATGGGAGACGGGAATCCGAGCAGGGGGATCGCCCTCGATTCCAAGGGATGGGAGACAGGGGGGACCGGGCAGGGGGATCGCCCCCAAAACACCGGGATGGGAAACGGGGGGGACCGGGCAGGGGGATCGCCCCGAAAACACCGGGATGGGAAACAGGGGGATGGCCCCGGTCCCACCGGAATAGGAGAGAGGGGAGACCGGGCAGGTTTTTCCCGGAGCCGGAGAGGGATCGCCCGGATCCCACCGGGACGGGAGAGAGGAGGGGACCGGACAGGGGGATGGCCCCCAAAACACCGGGGTGGGAGACAGGGGGGTCCTGGCAGGTTTTTCCCGGTTCTAGAGGAGCCGGGGAGGGATTGCCGCGATGTCAGGGAATGGGAGAGAGGGGTCCGGGCACAGGGATCACCCCGATCCCAAGGGGTGGGAGAGAGGAGAGTTCGGGCAGGTTTTTCCCGGTGCTGGAGGAACCGAGTGGAGGGATCGCACCGATCCCAAGGGATGGGAGAGAGGGGGCACCGGGCAGAGGGATCGCCCCAAAAACACCAGGATGGGAAACAGGGGGGTCCCGGCAGAGGGATCGCCCCAAAACACCGTGATGGGGAAGAGGGGGGTCCGGGCAGGGGGATCGCCCCCAAAACACCGGGATGGGAGTGAGGGGGCACCGGGCAGGGGGATCGCCCCCAAAACACCGGGATGGGAGGGAGGGGGCACCGGGCAGGGGGATCGCCCCCAAAACACCCGGAGGGGAAACGGGGGAAGCCGGGCAGAGGGATCGCCCCGAAAACACCGGGATGGGAAACAGGGGGGTCCTGGCAGAGGGATCGCACCGATCCCAAGGGATGGGACCAAGAGCACCGGGGGGGTTTTCCCGGTGCCGGAGGAACCGAGCAGAGGGATCGCCCCGGTCCCACCGGGATGGGGAAGAGGGGGGTCCTGGCAGGGGGATCGCCCCGAAAACACCGGGATAGGAGGGAGGGGGTCCTGGCAGGGGGATCGCCCCGAAAACACCGGGAGGGGAAACAGGGGGGTCCAGGCAGAGGGATCGCACCGATCCCAAGGGATGGGAAACAGGGGGAGCCGGGCAGGGGGACCGCACCGATCCCAAGGGATGGGACAGAGGGGGGGTCCGGGCAGGTTTTTCCCGGTGCCGGAGGAACCGAGCGGAGGGATCGCCGCGGTCCCAGCGGGACGGGCGGCGGCAGCGGTGGCGGGGGGGGTCTCCGGGCGGCGAAAGCCCCGAGCTCCCGATTTCCTCCCGCTCCCTCGGGGACAGGCGGGGCTTTCCCGGTGCTTCCCGCGTGGATCCCACCGGGAAAAAACCCGAACCGGGATCTGCCGGGCGGGGCGGGGGCAGCCGGTACCTATGGTGGTGATGACGGTGATGGCGAAGTAGAAGGAGCCGGCGAATTTCCACTGGACGCCGGCGTTGTGCGGCTTGAGCTTGAGCACGACCCGCTCGAGCTCGCCGTAGCTCTCGGCGCTCAGGTTGTACTTTCTCTTGAGCTCGTCGCTCTTGGCCTCCAGCCGCCGCCTCTCCGCCGTCTCCGCCTCGGACTCGAGCGCGTCGAAGACGGCGGCGCCCACCAGCAGGTAGGTGAAGGTGCAGACGATCAGCGCCAGCGTCCGCACGTTCTGCCGCTTCATGGTGCGCCGGCGGCGGCTGCGGGGCGCGGCGGGGCCGGCTGGGGCATGGCGGCAGCGCCCGGGCACGGCGGGCGGGCGGGCGGGCGGGCGGCCGGGGGAGGCGGCCCAGGCGCGGCTGCGGCGGCCGCGGCGGCGGCGGGGCCGGCGGAGGAGCGGGAGGAGGGAGAGGGAGGGAGAGGGAGGAGGAGGAGGAGGAGGAGGAGGGGGAGGAGGAGGAGGAGGGAGGGAGGGGGCGGAGCTGTCCTTCAGCACCGGCGCCCCCGGGGACCCCCCGAGTGTCGCACGGGGCCGGGTGACCCCCGGTGACCTCCCCGCTGCCGGGAGCCGAGTCCGCGCCTGGAACAGGTCCCAAAGCCCAGATCCCAATTGCCAGCTCTGGGAATGGATCCCAAAGCTCAGGTCCCAAATCCCAACCCTGGGAAGAGCTCCCAAAACCCCAAATCCCAACTCTGGGAACAGCTCCCAAAACCCCAAACCCCAAATCCCAAACCTGGGAACAGGTCCCAAAACCCCAAATCCCAACTCCCAACTCTGGGAACAGCTCCTAAGGCTCAAATCCCAGTTCCCAAACCTGGGAACAGCTCCCAAACCCCGAAGACCAACTTTGGGAACAGCTCCCAAACCCCAAAGCCCAACCTTGGGAACAGCTCCCAGACCCCAAACCCCAAAGCCCAACTCTGTAACAGCTCCCAAAACACAGATCCCAATTCCCAAACCTGGGAACAGCTCCCAAAACCCCAAAGACCAACTCTGGGAACAAATTCCAAACCCCAAACCCCAAATCCCAGCCTTGGGAACAGCTCCCAAACCGCAGATCCCAACCCCAGCCCTGGGAACAGCTCCCAAAACCCCAAATTCCAAATCACAGCCCTGGGAACAGCCCCCGAAGCTCAGATCCCAGTTCCCAAACTTGGGAACAGCTCCCAAGCCCCAAATTCCAAACCCCAGATCCCAAACTCCAAATCCCAACCCTGCTCCAGGGCTGTGTCTCCACCTGCACCCCATCCCATCCCATTATCCCATTATCCCATTATCCCATCCTATCCCATCCCATTATCCCATCCCATCCCATCTCATCCCATCCCATTATCCTGTCCCATCCCATCCCATCCCATCCCATCCCATCCCATCCCATCCCATCCCATCCCATCATCCCAACCCATCCAACCTTTCCTGGGACGCTCCCAGGGATTCTCTGGGAATCGCAGCCCAGCCAGGAATCCCTTCCCAAGATCCCACCATCCCAAGCTCCCCTTTCCCACTGGAAGCCATTCCCTGGCTCTGCCCTCCAGCCCTTGCCCCAATCCCAGCTCTCCTGGAGCCCCTTTGGGATGGGGAAGCGGCTCCAAGGATTCCCTGGATCCTCCCCTGATCCAGCTGCACATTCCCAGCGCTCCCAGCACCGTGTCCTGCTGATTTTGGGATCCCAATTCCATGTGGGCTCTCACCCGGGTGGAATTCCCACTTTTCCTGCTGTCGGATATTGGGATCACCCCAGGATCCTTGTGGGACTGGATGGTGCTACCCTCTGGAGCAGGGAATGTTTTCCAAGTTTTCCATCCCAGGACTGGTTCTGTCAGCTGCTGTCACCCGAAACCAGAGGACAATTGTCCCTCACACCTGTGCTGGCACCTCAACCCAGCCCTGATCCCATGGGAATTCCAGAGTCCCAGGGAATTCCAGCCAGGGATATGGGATAGGGGATATGGGATAGGGGATATGGGATAGGGGACAGGGGATATGGGATGGATGTGGGGTTAATGGGGTACTGTGGGCTGTGGGGAGCTGTGGGTTGTGGGGTGCAGGGATTAATGGGGTGCTGTGGGGTTAATGGGGTATGGGGTATGAGGTTCAGGGTTATGGGGTGCTGTGGCTTATGGGGTGCAGCGTTATGGGGTGCAGGGTAATGGTGTGCGGGGTTAATGGGATGTGGGTTAATAGGGTGCTGTGGGTTATGGGGTGCTGTGGGTTACGGGGTGCAGGGTTATGGGGTTCTGGGTTAATGAGGTGCTGTGGGTTGTGGGGTGTGGGCTTAATGGGGTGCAGGGTTACGGGTTATGAGGTTATTAGGATGCTGTGGGTTATGGGGTGTGGGGTTAATGGGGTGCTGTGGGTTATGGGGTGCAGGGTTATGGGGTGTGGGGTTACTCGAGTATGGGTTATGGGGTACGGGTTGCAGGGTTAATGGGGTGCTGTGGGTTATGGCATGCAGGGTTATGGGGTGCTGTGGGGTATGGGGTGCAGGGTTATGGGGTGTGGGGTTATGGGGTCCTGTGAGTCAATGGGCTGTGGGGTTAATGGGGTGCTGTGGGTTATGGGGTGCTGTGGGTTATGGGGTGTGGGTTTAATGGGGTTCTGTGGGTTATGGGGTGCTGGGTTTTGGCATGCTGTGGGTTATGGGGTTCTGTGGGTTGATGGAGTGTGGGGTTAATGGTGTATGGGGTTAGAGGGGTGTGGGGTTAATGGGGTGTGGGGTCAACGGGGTGCTGTGGGTTATGGGGTACAGGGTTATGGGGTGCTGGGTTAATGAGGTGCTGTGGGTTATGGGGTGCGGGGTTAATAGGGTTCAGAGTTATTGGAGTTCTGTGCGTTGTTGGGTGCTGTGGATTGTGGGGTGCAGGGTTATGGGGTACACGGTTATGGGGTACAGAGCTATTGGGGCTTTGTGCGTTATTGAGTGCTGTGGGTTATGGGTTGCAGGGTTATGGGGTGCAGGGTTATGGGGTGCTATGGGTTATGGAGTGCAAGGTTATGGGGTACACGGTTATGGGGTACAGAGCTATTGGGGCTTTGTGCGTTATTGAGTGCTGTGGGTTATGGGGTGCAGGGTTATGGGGTGCTGTGGGTTATGGAGTGCAGGGTTATGGGGTTCAGAGTTATTGGGGTGCTGTGCGTTATTGGGTTCTGTGGGTTATGGGGTGCAGGGTTATGGGGTGTGGGGTTAATGGGGTTCAGAGTTATTGGGGTGCTGTAGGTTATTGGGTGCTGTGGGTTATGGAGTGCAGGGTTATGGGGTTCAGAGTTATTGGGGTGCTGTGCGTTATTGGGTTCTGTGGGTTATGGGGTGCAGGGTTATGGGGCGTGGGGTTAATGGGGTTCAGAGTTATTGGGGTGCTGTAGGTTATTGGGTGCTGTGGGTTATGGGGTGCAGGGTTATGGGGTTCAGAGTTATTTGGGCTCTGTGCATTATTGGGTGCTGTGGGTTATGTGGGTTATTGGGTGCTGTGTGTTATTGGGTGCAGGGTTATGAGGAGCTGTGGGATGCGGAACTGCAGGATCTGGGATCGTTGGGATCCCCTGGGATTCACCCTGGCAGGGAGCGGCGTTTTTGGGAACAAAGATCCGCGGGATCCGTCCCGGCTGCCGGAGCTCCTCGGCCTTTTCCCGCTCCCGGGGTGCGGCAGCTGCCGCGACAGCTTGGGCTGGATCCGGCTGATCTGGCACCGCTCGGCATGGAGCGGGAAACCGGGAATGGCCTGGCAGCCACGGCATCCCGGGAAAGACATCCCAAATGTCCCTGATCCACAGAATCCTGGGAATGATGTCCCAAATGTCCCTGATCCACAGAACCTGGGAATCACATCCCAAATGTCCCTGATCCACAGCATCTGGGAAACAAATCCCAAATATCCCAACAGCATCCTGGGAATCACATCCCAAATGTCCCTGATCCAATGAATCTGGGAAATATAACCCAAATATCCCAAAGGCATCCTGGGAATTGCATCCCAAAATATCCCAACAGTATCCTGGGAATCAAATCCCAACCATCCCATTGGCATCCTGGGAGTCACATCCCAAATGTCCCTGATCCACAGAATCCCGGGAATTGCATCCCAACCATCCCTGATCTGGTTTCCCTCTCCCCATCCCAGTTTCCCTCTCTCCCATCCCAGTTTCCCTCTCTCCCATCCCAGTTTCCCTCTCTCCCATCCCAGTTTCCATTTCCCCCATCACAGTTTCCCATTTCCCCCATCCCAGTTTCCCTCTCTCCCATCCCAGTTTCCCTCTCCCCATCCCAGTTTCTCTCTCTCCCATCCCAGTTTCCCTCTCTCCCATCCCAGTTTCCATTTCCCCCATCCCAGTTTCCCTCTCTCCCATCCCAGTTTCCATCTCCCCCATCCCAGTTTCCCTCTCTCCCATCCCAGTTTCCATTTCCCCCATCCCAGTTTCCCTCTCTCCCATCCCAGTTTCCATTTCCCCCATCCCAGTTTCCATTTCCCCCATCCCAGTTTCCCTCTCTCCCATCCCAGTTTCCATTTCCCCCATCCCAGTTTCCCTCTCTCCCATCCCAGTTTCTCTCTCTCCCATCCCAGTTTCCCTCTCTCCCATCCCAGTTTCCATTTCCCCCATCCCAGTTTCCCTCTCTCCCATCCCAGTTTCCATCTCCCCCATCCCAGTTTCCCTCTCTCCCATCCCAGTTTCCATTTCCCCCATCCCAGTTTCCCTCTCTCCCATCCCAGTTTCCCTCTCTCCCATCCCAGTTTCCCATTTCCCCCATCCCAGTTTCCCTCTCTCCATCCCAGTTTCCATTTCCCCCATCCCAGTTTCCCTCTCTCCCATCCCAGTTTCCCTCTCTCCCATCCCAGTTTCCATTTCCCCCATCCCAGTTTCCATTTCCCCCATCCCAGTTTCCATCTCTCCCATCCCAGTTTCCCTCTCTCCCATCCCAGTTTCCATCTCCCCCATCCCAGTTTCCCTCTTTTCCATCCCAGTTTCCCTCTCTCCTTGTCCCCTCTCCCCTTTCCTGACCTGAGTCATTCCCTGGCCCCCAGAGATTCCCGAACTCCGGCCGCTGCTGCCTCTGGAAAACCACAAATGGATCCGGGCTCCAGCCGGGCCATTTTCTCCCTCCTTGCTGCCAAAAATAAAAGGAATTAAGAGCAAAAAAAAACCCCAAAAATCCACCCGAAATTGCTCCTAAAAAGCCGAATGCGCTCCCGCTCTTCCGCCGGCGCTGCCGAGTCATTCCCAAAAAGCTTCGATTTTGGTTTTGTGGGATTCTAATGGATCTGAGCCCCGGCACCAGCGATTCCCGTGGGACTGGGGCTGCCTGATGAGGCTCCTGCAGCTTCCAAGGCTCCGTGTCCTGGCCCAGCCCTTCCTGATCCGCCTCGGGAAAATCCTGCGGGAATTTTCTTCCCGTCGCCACCCTTGGAGGGGTTTTGGGAGTGGAAATGCGGGAATGGGGAGTGTTGGAATTCCTTGTTATCCCATCTCCGGGATTATGGGATGAACTCCTGGCCCATCCTGGGAACTGGGCCGGGAGTTCTGGAATTGCAATCCAGGGATTCGGGTGGGATTTGGGATGGGCCGAAGGAAAGGACCTTGTGCAGGTGGCTCTGGGTATCCCAAGGCATCCGTTCCAGAGGATTCCTTCTCCCAGGGTGGGAATTTGGGATCCCTGGATATCCCATGGGAACGGGCACTGATGGAACAGGACACAGCCTGGGACTGTCCTGCATTTCTGGACATCCAGGGAATTCCTGAGGGACTCCTCCCTCTGGAAAACAGAGCTGGGATGGGATAATGGGATAATGGGATTATGGATGGGATGGGATGGATGGGATGGGATGGGATGGATGGATGGGATGGGATGGGATGGGATGGATGGGATGGGATGGGATGGATGGATGAGTTTCTCCAAAACCTACCCTTGGACACTGCCAGGGATCCAGGGATTCTCTGGGAATCCCAGCCCGGCCAGGAATCCCTTCCCAGGATCCCACCATCCCAAGCTCCCCTTTCCCACTGGAAGCCATTCCCTGGCTCCCCTCCAGCCCTTGCCCCAATCCCAGCTCTCCCGGAGCCCCTTTGGGATGGGGAAGCGGCTCCAAGGATTCCCTGGATCCTCCCTGATCCAGCTGCACATTCCCAGCTGCTCTCCCAGCCCTGGAGCAGCTCTGTGCTCCCCTCCGGCCTCTCTCCAGCAGCTCCACACCCTCGGGATGTTGGATCCCAGACCGGAAGCAGCTCTGCAGGTCAGGAATTCCCTGAGCCAGGAATTTGCTTTTTCCTCCATCCCAGCAACCCCAGCTCCAGGAACTGGGAATTTTCCTTGGCTGTGAAAAGTCCTTTTTTTGGTGGAGTCACTTCCAGGGTTTTGGGGAGCTCCTGGGATCTCCAGGTGTGGCGGGAATGGGGTGGAAAAGGGAACATCCCCCAGATTCCAGGTGGAAACCTGATCCTACAAATCGCTGCTGCTCATCCCAGTGGGGTATTGGAATGTCCCAGTCCCGGGGGAGGGTAGCCAGGATCCATCCCAGTGGGATATTCAGGATGTCCCCATTGGGATCCATCCCAGTGGGATATTCGGGATGTCCCCATCCCAGGGAGACAGCCGGGATCCATCCCAGTGGGATATTTGGGATGTCCCCATTGGGATCCATCCCAGTGGGATATTTGGGATGTCCCCATTGGGATCCATCCCAGTGGGATATTCGGGATGTCCCCGTTGGGATCCATCCCAGTGGGATTTGGGATCCATCTCAGTGGGATATTTGGGATGTCCCCATTGGGATCCATCCCAGTGGGATATTTGGGATGTCCCCATTGGGATCCATCCCAGTGGGATATTCGGGATGTCCCCATCCCAGGGAGACAGTCGGGATCCATCTCAGTGGGATATTCGGGATGTCCCCCATTGGGATCCATCCCGGTGGGACACTTGGAATGTCCCCATTCCAGGGAGGCCGCCGGGATCCATCCCAGTGGAATGTCCTAATTCCAGGGTGGTAACTGGGATCCATCCCAGCGGGATATTTGGAAGTGTCCCAGTTCCAGGGAGGCAGCCGGGATCCATCCTGTCCCCGCTGTCCCCGCTGTCCCTGTTTTTCCCGCTGTTCCCGCTGTTCCCGCTCTCTCCAGCCATCCCGATTTAGCTCCGCTGAAAGCTTTGCTTTTCCTGATGTGATTTTTCCTGACGTGGAGCCCTTCCCGCCCTCCCTTCCCTCGGGATGCGCTCCCTGCGGATCTGACACTTCTGGGCCAGCGGCAGCCGCCCCTCCATCCCCCCAAATCCCACCGGGAATCCCAATCCCGGCCCTCAGAACGCCCCTATCCCGTAAAAAAAACCCCTCCCAAACCACCCCATCCCGGCCGGAGCCGCCCGATCCCGACAAAACCCAAGGAAAACACGGAGCTGGCTGTCCGTGCCATCTGGAGCACAAGGAAATGGAATTTTAATTAAAAACTCATGAGCTGGATGCTATAAATACCTCGGAGCGCTGGAAGTTATTCCCACATCGGGAACACCGAGCTCCCATCCTGACCCCGGAGACGGGAGCAGGGTTGGGATCGGGGTTTTTTATCATTCCTGGAAGTGTTTGTTTGCTTTTCCCTCATTATTTCTTTTTCTGGGAGCACTCAGGGGTTTGGGGGAGCTCCGGGTTGGAGGCAGCAAATCCTAGGAATTCTCTCTACGGGTAGTTTGGAGCCTGGATTTCCAAGCTGTTGGGATAACATGGATGAAGAAGCAGCAAAGTTTTGGAAAATCCCCAAAATTCCAAGTGCTCTGCGCTCCCAAAAATCAGCTGAGAGGAAACTCGGATTCTCTGGCTGGAAAGTGAACCTGATCCTGGATCCGAGGGGTGATCCCTGGAATTAACAGGAAAAGGGATTCCCTGGGTGGGATCCAAAATCCTCCTGCTCCAGGATTTTCCTGGAGAACAGGGACAGATCCAGACCAGAGCGGAACATCCTGACCCCTGTCCGGACAATTCCAACACCTGGAATCCACGGGTGCACCAAGTCCAATATCCCGCCGGGAATCTTGAGAAAGGGGCTCCATCCCAGATTTCCCTCAGGGCTGGAGCCCATGGATCACAGCGGGAATTTGGCCCGGAGCAGGAGCAGGGGGTTGATCCTGATCCCGATCCTATGGAATGAAGGGAATGCAGGGAATGCAGGGAATGCAGGCCTTGGGATCTCTGGGAAGCCGGGGAGCATCCTGGAAGTGCATGGGGGTGATTTGGGATCATTCCCACCTCTTTTCCATCTCCAAGGGAAAAGAGGTGGGAATGATCCCAGATCCCAAATCCCAGATCCCGGATCCTCCATATCCGCACAGCAAATCCTGTTCCACAGAGAGCCGGTTTTGGGATTCCTGCTGGGAATTTCGTCCCAGCTGCTCCCAGCCCATCCTGTGCCGAAGGATTTGGGGATCCCGGCCCTTCCCGAGCTGTTTTCCAGGGAAGAGGGAGCAGAGCCAGCCTGGATGGACCCCAGGAGGGAGCAAACCCACCCCACGGATCCCTGCTCCGGAGTTTTTATGGGAGCAGGGCCTTCCCAAGGCTCCCAGGGATAAGGAGACCCCATGGGTGAGGAATTCGGGGATGGAATAATCCACTTTTAAAAACAATTAGCCCGGCAAACCTTTTATTCCCGGGAAAAACCCCCATTGCAACATCCATTTGTGATCCCTGCTGATCCCGCAGGATATTCCCACGGGAGTTTGGGATTCAGAGGAGCAGCTCCAAAATCCTCCCTCTTCCGGGGGTTTTTCCCTTCCTGGAGACCTCCACATCCATCAGGAGCTCGGGCTCATCAGGAATTCCCTTCTCCCACTGCTCTTTTGGAGCTGCTGGGCTCTGAGCCTCGGAAAAGCAGGAGCCGCCAGGAAATCGGGATGTGCTGGGGATAAATTCCCGCCCATCCTCTCCCTGTCCCAAAAATGCCGGAGCTGGGAATGTGGAGGCAGCCGGAGCAATGTAAACACGGAGCTGTGCAGTCAAAACAAGGAAAATCCGATGTTTTTCCCGGTTTTTCAGGAGAGGGAGAGCTCTGCCTCCAGGAGATAACCGGGATGGGGGAGGAATGTTTTCCCTTGGCTCCGTGGGTGCAGAATTCCCAGAGCTGAAGCAGCCGGGAGGATTTCGGGATCAAAGGAGAGGTTTGGGATGGGAAGGGGCCTCAAATCCCAGCCCAGCCCAATCCTGAAACCAATCCCAGGACGCTCCAACATTTCCATGGGACGCTGCCAGGGATTCTATGGGAATGCCAGCCCAGCCAGGAATCCCTTCCCAGGATCCCACCATCCCAAGCTCCCCTTTCCCACTGGAAGCCATTCCCTGGCTCCTGCCCCTCCAGCCCTTGCCCCACTCCCAGCTCTCCCGGAGCCCCTTTGGGATGGGGAAGTGGCTCCAAGGATTCCCTGGATCCTCCCCTGATCCAGCTGCACATTCCCAGCTCTCCCAGCCTGGCGTTGGATCCAGCCCCATCCCAACTCCTCCTTGAGAAGGAATTTCGGGATCCAGGGATTTCCCTGGGAGTCGGGGACTCCAGGAAGAGTCTCTCTTCCCTTTTCCATCCCCGAATTCCATAAAAATCCCTTGGGATGGATCCTGAGTGTCCCTGATCCCAGAATCCCGGATGGTTTGGGATGGGATCCATGGACCTTCAATCCCATCCCAGGGACACTTCCCACCATCCCAGGGTGCTCCAAATCCACCCTTGGGCACTGCCAGGGATCCAGGGATTCTCTGGGAATTCCAGCCCAGCCCATTCCATCACCGTTCCCACATCCAGGATGAGCTCCCTGGGCTGATCCCACTGGGATCATCCACGGGAGGAGTGGTTGGGGTCTCGGCGTGGCACAGGAGGAGATCCATCCACCAAATCCCACTCTGGAATCCTGTCGGGATCCCAAATTCCCTCACCGTCCTTCTCCCCACAAACCAACCTCAGCCAGAATTCCTCTGGGAATTCCCTCACACTCCCAGGCTGGAAAAGCTTGGAAAAGACCTCTGGGCTCATCAAATCCAACTTTTGACCAAATCCCCATGGAAAATTGCCACATCCACTCATTTTTTAAACAATTCCAGGGATCCTGACTCCACCATTCCAACGTCCGTCCCCTCTTCCAGAGGAGAAATATTCTGGAATATCCACCCCGACCTTCCCTGGCGTCCTTTCCCCGTGTCCTGAGTTTGGCTGGATCCATCCCCGTGGATCCCACGGCATTCCCACGGAGCATTCCCAAGGCTCGGGGATCATTCCCAGTGCCGGAGCCGCTGCCTTGGCTCGGGAGCGGATCTTGGCAGCCGCTCCCGGCTCTGCTCCACCTCGGCCAGTCCCAAATCCCGGGAGATTTTCCAGCCTGTCGGGATTTACGTCAGCCTGGCACGGCCTGGAAAAGCTCCCTGGCACTGGGAATGGGGGCAGATCCCAAACCATCCCAGGGTTTCCTTAAATCCCAAACGTTTCAGGGGGTGCTGCTCTGTTAGAAGTCCTGGAGAGGGAGGAAATCGCGGAATTTTTGGGGGGGTCCTGGAATGGTTTGGGTGGGAAGGGACCTTAAATCCCATCCCACTCCATGGGCAGGGACAACAACTCCCACATTCCCAGATCGCTCCCGCCTGGCCTTGGACACTTCCAGGGATCCAGGGCCAGCCACAAATTCCCTGGGAATTCCATCCCAGCCTCCCAGGGAAGGATTCCTTCCCCGTATCCCAGCTCCAAATCCAATCCCGGATCCTCCAGGGAGTCCTGGGGTTGCTGCCCCCATCCCGAGCTGGCACCCCCTGGATCCGAGCCTGGAAGTGCCAATCCCGCTGGGAATGACCATCCCAAGCCCAGGCAGCGCCTCCTGCTCTCCCAGCCGGGACATTCCCGGCTCCATCCCGCCCTGGCTTTGCGGCTGGGGCAGCTGGGAGAGAAAATCCCAGCGGGATCGGGACTGGGAATGGGGCGGAACACGTCTCCATGTAATTCCCGGGATTTTGGCTCCCGATCCTGAGTTTTCCCAGCCAATCCCTGCCCTGGCCAGGCTGGCTCAGGACATGGAGGATTTTATATGCGAATTCCATGAGGAAAGCTGGGAAGGACGCTTGGGAGGGGCAGCTGGATCCTGCTGGGATGTTGTGCAGAGCACAGGGAATTCCCAGAGGGATCGACAGCTCCTGGAAAGGAGCAGAGCCCTGGGCGGCGCTTCCAGAGGGCAGAATTCCAACTGACCACGGCCACCGGGCCCAAGGAACTCTTCTGGGAAGCTCCAAAATGTGGAGCAGCGTCTCCCGGGATCCCCAGGGATCAGCTCCGGTGGGATCCCAGCCCCTACCCATGGATTGGCCCCGGGATCAGCTGATCCCAGCCCTGCTGGGAAGGAGGGAAGGAGTGAGCCGGGAGCCAGGCTGGGAGAGCAGCTGGGAATGTGCAGCAGGATCAGGGGAGGATCCAGGGAATCCTTGGAGCCGCTTCCCCATCCCAAAGGGTCTCCAGGAGAGCTGGGATTGGGGCAAGGGCTGGAGGGGCAGGAGCCAGGGAATGGCTTCCAGTGGGAAAGGGGAGCTTGGGATGGTGGGATCTGGGAAGGGATTCCCGGCTGGGCTGGATTCCCAGAGAATCCCTGGGCAGTGTCCAAGGGTGGATTTGGAGCACCCTGGGATCGTGGGAAGTGTCCCTGGCATTGTGGATTGAAGGTCCATGGATCCCATCCCAAACCATTCTGGGATTCTGGGGTCAAGGACACTCAGGATCCATCCCGAGGGATTTTTATGGAATTGGGGGATGGAAAAGGGAAGGGAGACCCTTCCTGGAGTCCCAAATTCCCAGTGAAACCCCTGGATCCCAAAATTCCTTCTCAAGGAGGCGTCGGGATGGGGATGGATCCAATCCAGGAGAGCCGGAGAAGGATTTGGGAAAAGGGCCTGGAATGGCAGGACAGGGAATGGCTCCCACTATGGCCAGAAGGTCGGGATTCTGGGATTTTGGGATTTTGGGAAGGAATTCCCAGCTGGGAAGGTGGGGAAGGGCTGGGCTGGAATTCCCAGGAAATCCCTGGATTTCTGGCAGTGTCCAAGGAAATGCTGGAGCACCCTGGGATCAGGGACAGTCCAGGATTGGACTGGGATGGGATTTGAGGTCTCTTCGCACCCAAACCATTCCATGATCCTATGGCTCCCTGCTCTGGGAATTCCCTGTTCCTCCCTCCCCAGCCCAGGCTTTCCCTCTCCATCCCACCCTGGCCTCCCACTGCTTCCCTCTCCCTTTGGAATCCCTGTCCCGGGATCTCCACTCCAGGCAGAGCTGGATCCGACCCTTTCCCATCCCAGTGGATCCCCCATGGGCTGAATCCCGTCCCTTTTCCCACCCCAGCTCCACGAGATCCATTTTCGGGAACGGTTCCGTGCTCCGGGCCCTGAGTCAGCGGCTCCGGCTCCGGAATTCCCGGGAACAAAGGGCAAAGCCCCAATCCATCTTTTTTTTTTTCCCCAAAACTGGGCACGGGGCCAGGCCTTGGCACTGCTGCTCAGGCAGCAGCCAAGGATTCCACAGAATCCCTGGGAAAAAGCCCGGAAAAGGAGATGAGAGGGACTCCTGGTGTCCGACGGGAACAAGCAGGAGAATTCCCGAAAAAAAGCCGGGCACGGGATCCAGGGGCACTGCTGGAATGTGGGTTCCCAGCAGGGAGGGGGGACGTGGCCCAGGTGAGTCACAGCCTGGGGAATTCCGGAACTGGGAGCGGGAATTCCTTGTCCTGCTCAGGGACGATGAGCCTGGGAATCACGAGAGGATGCAGAGGCAGCATTGGGATTTTCGTTTTTCCTAAAAAAAAAAAAAAAAAAAAGTGGGGAAAAGTGAAGGGAAAAGGGATTGCTCGAGGATACTGAGGGAAGTGGATTTGTATTCCAGAGGGAAAGCTCCCGGTTAGAACCAAACCACGGTCCCTGGGAACACGGGATGAGGGATCGGCTCCGGATCCATGTGGCTCCGAGCAAACCCAAGGTGAGCTGGAATTACCCTGCAGGACCCATTTGGGAATTCTTCCTGTTTTTCCAAGAGTTTTTTTTGCTCTTTTTCCTGTCAGTTTCCAGCACCTGGAGGCGGTTGTGGATTCCCAAGGATCCCGCCTGAATTCCAGCTGGGATCACTCCAGGAATCACTTCCTGACCAAAGGTAGGAATTGGATAATCAGGGAATCATCAAGTATCCTGAATTTTGGGATGATCCCAGGCTGGGATCCAGGTGTCCAGGAATCGGTGTCAGGATAACTCTGGGACATTCCCAAATTCCATGACAAACCTGGAATGCCACGGATCTGCCACGAACCCCCTTTGCCACTCCTCTGTCCCTCCAGGATCTCCTGGAATCCCGAAGTTCCTCAGGTGGATCCGGACACCAAAGTCTGGGAATTGCCTGGAGCCTGGAAAACCACGATTTCAAGGTGGCTCTTCACCATTCCTTCTGCTCCAAGGAAATTCCCAATCCTGGAATCACAGAATGGTTTGAGGGGGGCGGGGGGAAGGTTTCAATCCCATCCCATTCCACGGGCAGGGACACCTCCCACGATCCCAGGTTGCTCCAAGCCCCTGGAAATCTGGCCTGGAAAACTTCCAGGGATTCGGCAGCCACAGATTCCCTGGGAATCCTCAGGGACTTGGCTTGGTCCCAGCAGATCTCGCAGTGTTCGGAATTCTGCTTCCAAGGGGAATCTGGGATTTGCATCCCTCAGGAATCCTGGACAACCTCTCCCTTCCCTGACCTTGTTTCTCCTTCTGGAAAGATTTTCCTGAACTTTCCCTTCCTTTCCTGCCTTTGGAGCCTGGAATCTTTCCACCACCAGGACACAGGGAGAATCCCTTCCCATCCCTCAGTTTTTCCCCCTTTGGAAGCAGCAGGATGGGCCCGGCCCGGCCTCTTCCCACCACAAAAAATTCCAAATCCCCCCCAGCTGCTCCTCCTGCAGGTCGGATTTTCCTGGAAAATCACGGGAAGCAAGGAAAGCAAAGGCCCCGGTGAGCCGGGATCCGGGAGCATCTCGGAATGCCGGGAATCCGAGGCTGACCCCGGGAGCTGCTGGAACCAGGACACAACAACCCCGGGAGGAGCGAGGCTGGGAAAGCCACAGGATGTGACAGGGAAGGAGGAAATCAGGGAAAATCAATCGGGGAAAATCAGGGAAAATCCCATTTCCAGCACAAACCAGCCCTGACAGGGAAGGAGGGAACGGAGCATTCCCGGATCCGCCGCGTTCCCAGGCAAACCCAACAGTGCCAGCCCGGATCCACAGCCAGGAAAAACGGGATCTGGAGCTGTTTCCTGTTTTCCCTGCCCTTTCCAGGGCTTTTCCCGTGGTTGCAAATCCCAACGGGAGCAGCCAGAGGAGGGCTGGGAATGGGACGCTGATCCCAGCCTTGGGACAGCGGGAATGTCCTGGACATCAACAGAATCCAGGGAATGGCACCGGGATGGAGCAGCTGTGGGGAGATTCCCCACCCAGGCTCTTCAGGGAAAAATCTTTGGGATCCCCACCAATGCAGATGGAAAAAGTGGGGAATTCCTGCTGGGAATGAGCCAGGAGAGGTTCCAGAGGAAAAATCCAGTCTCTGTCCCCCCTTTTCCTGGAGATCAAGCTGCTTTATCAAGGCTCCTCCCTGAGGGAATCTTGGAATTTTGGGTGGGAAGGGACCTCAAGGTCCCTCCAGTCCATGGACAGGGGCATTTCCCACTATCCCAGCTGGATTTTCCCACATTTCCATTCACGCTTCTCCTCCAGGAGTGGGAATGGCCGATCCCCCTGGACGAGGCCTCTGGGGGGGCTTTTTTCCATAGATTTCCCTCGTTACTTTTCCCTGCTTTCTCCTCTGCTCTGAAGCCGATCCCCGCGTCCAAAACTTTTCCCAGCGGGATTTTCCCAGCCTGAATCCCAGGATTGCCACCGTGGCTGGACGTGGCCGCTCTTCCCCGGAGCTCCATGGTGGGAATCTGGGAATTCCCATCACACCACACACCACATCCCCCCCCTGCTCCCCATCCCATTGGGATCCCAGATTTCCCGGAGCTCGGGGGTGTTTTTTTTGGGAAAAGGGAGGGACGGTGGCCCTTGGGGACGCTCCGTTGTCCCTGGGCGGTGTCCGTGACCTTGGGAATTCCAGTCCAGCCCGTCCCCACTCTCCCAGATGGGAATTCCTTCCCAAGATCCCACCCGTCCCTGCCTTGTTCCTCCTTGATTCCAGCTGTGGAAAATCCCGTTCCCGAAGCCTGGAGCAGAATTTGGAGCAAGTTCCACGCCCTCCACTCCACCTGAAGAGGTGGAAAAGACAGGGAAAAGTGGAAAATCCATGGAAGGCACATTTTCCAGAGGGATCAGCGGTCCCCACCTGGAGGAGATGCACAGGCAGAATGTGGGAAAATCCGGGATAGTGGGAAGTGTGCCTGCCCATGGAGAGGGGTGGGATGGATGGGCTTTCAGGTCCCTTCCCACCCAAAGCCAATCTTTGATTCCCACCAAAACCATTCCGCGATTCCCATCAAAACCGGTCTGTGAGTCCCACCCAAACCATTCCCCGATTCCCAACGGAACCATTCAATGTTTTTTCCCTCAAACCATTCCGTGATTCCCACCAAAACCATTCCATGACTCCCACCAAAACCATTCCACGATTCTCATCAAAACTATTCCATGATTCCCACCCAAACCATTACACGATTCCACCAAACCGTTCCGTGATTCCCATCAAAACCATCCCCTGATTCCCACCCAAACCATTCTGTGATTCCCACCTAATCCATTCCCTGATTCCCACTAAAACCATTCCATGATTCCCACCTACACCGTTCCGTGATTCCCACCCAAACCATCCCCTGATTCCTAGCGGAGCCATTCCATGTTTTCCCCTCAAACCATTCCGTGATTCCCACCCAAACCATTCCGTGGTTCCCACCCAAACCATTCCATGATTCCAAGGGATCCTGCACGTCCTGTATCCCATCTTACCCCTCATCCCTCCCAGATCCTGCTCCCCATTCCTGGAACCGGCAGCAGCCGGAGGCAGGGGCTGCCTTTGATGGTTTTCCAGGAAATCCAAGGACACGGAATGAGCGGGAGAGGCCCATTAGGGCCGGCAGGTGCCTGATGGAAAACAGAGACGGCCGCAGGCGCTTCCCGAAATCCAATTAGGGATTGTAAACAGCTCTGCTGGGCTGGGCCTGCACACCGGGACAAATCCTGCGGAAAATGCTCCTGGGGGAAGGGTTCCTGGGAAAAGGGGGGATTTTGGGACAGCCCAGGGAGCTGGGAGGGGGGAAATGGGGCCAAGCTCGGCCCAGGTTTGGATCCGGTTCTGTCCCAGTGGTGGGAGAGGAGCTGAGGGGGGGAAAATGCAGGAGGCAAAATCCAGGAACCTCTGGGTTTGGGTTCTTCACCTCTGGATTTGGGTTCTGCACCTCTGGGTTTGGGTCCTTCACTCTGGGTTTAGGTCCTGCACCTCTGGATTTGGATCCTGTGGATCTGGGTCCTGCACCTCTGGATTTGGATTCTCCACGTCTGGGTTTGGGTCCTTCACTCTGGATTTGAGTTCTGCACCTCTGGATTTGGGTCCTTCACTCTGGGTTTGGGTCCTGCACCTCTGGATTTGGGTCCTTCACCTCTGGATTTGGGTTCTGCACATCTGGTTTTGGGTTCTGCACCTCCAGGTTTGGATCCTCCACCTCTGGATTTGTGTCCTTCACCTCTGGATTTGGGTCCTTCACTCTGGGTTTGGATCCTCCACCTCTGGATTTGGGTTCTGCACATCTGGTTTTGGGTTCTGCACCTCCAGGTTTGGATTCTCCACCTCTGGATTTGTGTCCTTCACTCTGGGTTTGGATCCTTCACTCTGGGTTTGGGTCCTGCACCTCTGGGTTTGGGTTCTGCACCTCTGGATTTCTGTCCTTCACTCTGGGTTTGGATCCTGCACATCTGGATTTGGGTCCTTCATCTCTGGATTTGGGTTCTGCACATCCGGGTTTGAGTCCTTCACCTCTGGGTTTGGATCTTCCACCTCTGAGACTGGATCCTTCATCTCCAGGTCTGGATCCTCTGGATTTGGATCCTTCATCTCTGGGGTTGCATCCTTCATCTGCGTGTTTGGATCCTCTGGATTTGGGTCCTGGCGTGGCCTGGAGTGCCACTGTCCCTCCCCTCCCACCCCGCTGTGCCGAGATTTGGGGAATCCTGGAATGGTTTGGGTGGGAAGGGACCTTCAATCCCACCCCATCCCAACCCTGCCACCCCCCTCTGGCCCAGGGTGCTCCAAGCCTCTTCCATCCTGGCCTTGGACGCTTCCGGGGAGAGCAAAGGGATCTCGCCCAGGAATGTTTTCCTCATTTCCTGCTGTTTCTGGGGGACAGGGACAAACTGATCCCTTTTGGTTCCTTTTCTGGGGGAGCAGGACCCTTTCCCTGATCCCGGCTCCCTCCAGCTGTTCCTGATCCTGCACATCCCTTCTCCAGCTGGGATGTGGGAGCGGGACAAGGGAGGAGGATGGAGCCAGCGGGAGGGAAAGGAGGACAAGGGCTGGAGGGGCAGGAGCCAGGGAATGGCTTCCAGTGGGAAAGGGGAGCTTGGGATGGTGGGATCTTGGGAAGGGATTCCCGGCTGGGCTGCGATTCCCAGAGAATCCCTGGGAACGTCCAAGGAATGATTGGAGCACCCTGGGATTGTGGGATTGAGGGTCCGTGGATCCCGTCCCAAACCATTCCGGGATTCTGGAATCCAGGAAACCCAGGATCCATCCCGAGGGATTTTTATGGAATTGGGGGATGGAAAAGGGAAGGGAGACCCTTCCTGGAGTCCTGAATCCCCAGGAAATTCCCTGGATCTCGAAATTCCATCCCAGAGAGGAGTTGCAATAGGGATGGATCCAATCCAGGAGAGCTGGAGAGGGATTTGGGAAAAGGGCCTGGAAAGCCAGGACAGGGAATGGCTCCCACCATGGCCAGAGGGTCGGGATCAGGGGATTTTGGGATTTTGGTAAGGGATTCCTGGCTGGGCTGGAATTCCCAGGAAATCCCTGGATCCCTGGCAGTGTCCAAGGAAATGTTGGAGCTGGGATCCATCCCTGGGATCAGGGATGGTTTCAGGTTTGGACCGGGATGGGATTTAAGCTCTTTCCCACCCAAACCATTCCAGGATTCCACGGAACATCAGACCCCAGCATCCAGAGCAACTGGAATGAGGAATTGCAGCTGTTCCCTGCTCCAAAGGCTGGAACAGAGCCGGGATCCAGAGCCTGGATCAGATCTGATCCAACCCGGACCTTTCCAGAACCAACCTGCAAAGTGGAAGATCCTGGCTGGGAGCCGACATTCCCGGTTCCTCTCCCGGACATTCCGGATGCGCTCCCACCACCTCCTCTGCCTGTTCTAAACTTGGATTATTTCACCTCCAGGGCACTTTCCCGTTTTTCCACCCCAATCCCCGTTTTCCCCTCGTGTCGGATCCGGCGTCCCAGGTGTCCAGTGCCACCGTCTGCTTCCCAAACAGATGGATAAGGAGCTTTTTCCAGGGAGATAACGGCATTAGGGAGTCTGCCGGGAATTAGGGAAGCGCTCACAGGATTTATTATGGAGCTTAATCCAATTCCAGCCCCAGGAGAGTTTGAGCTCCGCATCCACAGCCCTTGGAGCAGAACAGACAAATCCAATTCCGATCCCCTGGAAAACCTCGGCACGGGGCGAGGGCGGCACCGCCGGGATGCTCCAGCTGGAGCAGGAATCCTTGGAGATGGAGCGGCGGGAAAATCCGCAGGGCTGGGAGAGGGGGATCCAAACTGGGATTGGGGTGCCCCGGGTAACCCAGCCTCAACATTCCCGATCCGTATTACCCAACCCAAACATTCCCGATCCGTGTCACCCAAGCTGAACATTCCCAATCCATGTCAACCGGCATTCCCGACATTCCTGATCCATATCACTCAACCCGAACGTTCCTGATCCGTGTCACAAGACTGAACATTCCCAGTCCATGCCACCATCCTGCGCATTCCCAATCCCAACATCAACATTCCCAATCCACGTCACCAACCCCAACATTCCCAATCTTCTTCTTCCAGACTGAACCTTCCCAATCCATGTTATCCAACCCCAGCATTCCCAATCCATGTTGCCCAACCCAAAATTCCCAATCTATGCCTCCAACTCGAGCATTCCCAATCCATGCCACCAACCTGAACATTCCCGATCCACGTCACCAACCCAACATTCCCAATCCATGTCACCCATCCTGAGCATTCCCAATCCGTGTCACCCATCCCCAACATTCCCAGTCCATGTTGCTCAACCCAACATTCCCAATCCATGTCACCCATCCTGAGCATTCCCAATCCCTATCACCCAGCCTGAACATTCCCAATCCGTGCCACCCAACATCAACATTCCCAATCCACGTCACCAACCCCAGCATTCCCAATCTACTTATTCCAGACTGAACCTTCCCAACCCGTGTTATCCAACCCAAACATTCCCAATCCATGTTGCCCAACCCAACATTCCGAGTCCATGTCACCAGCCTCAATGTTCCCAATCAACATCTTCCATTCTGCACCTTCCCAATCCAGTTTATTCAACCCCAACATTCCCAATCCATGTCATCCACAGGGAAGAATCCCTTCCCAAGATCCCACCATCCCAAGCTCCCCTTTCCCACTGGAAGCCATTCCCTGGCTCCTGCCCCTCCAGCCCTTGCCCCAATCCCAGCTCTCCCGGAGCCCCTTTGGGATGGGGAAGCGGCTCCAAGGATTCCCTGGATCCTATTTTTTTGTGTTTTGATCCCTCAGAGCTTCATCCCACGGGATTGGACTGCTGGGAACCCCAGCCTGGATCCATCCCAGCAGCTCCAGAGGATCCCGGAATGGTTTGGGTGGGAAGGGCCCTTCAATCCCATCCCATTCCATGGACACTTCCATGGTCCCAGGGTGCTCCAAACTTTCCTTGGGAAAGGGAGGGCAAAAGAGGTGGGAAAAAGAGGGGAAAAGAGGAGGAAAAGGAGGGTGATGAGAGATGAAAAAGGAAATAAAACGATGATAAAAGAGGCGTGAACTGAGAGTAAAAGAGGTGTAAAAGGGGAGCAAAAAGGTAAGAGTAAAAGTGGTGTAAAAAGAGGAGTAAAAGAGGTGTGAACTGCCGGTAAAAGAGGCGTAAAAGGGGAGCAAAAAGGTTTAAAAAGAGGATTAAAAGTGGTGTAAAAGAATGGGAAGAAGGTGTAAAAATAAGAGTAAAAAAGTGTGAAAAAGGAGTCAAAGAGGTGCAAAAGGGGGGTAAAAAGGTGCAAAAATAAACGTAAAAATGGTGTAAAAAAGAGTAGTAAGAGATGTGTGAGAGGAGGGTAGATGGGTTCTGAAAGGGACTTGATAAGAGATAGAAAAAAAGAAATATCATTTCCTTTTTAAAGAAAATTTCCTTTTTTAAAAAAATTAAACTTTTTTTAGTAATTAAAATTTTTAAAAAAATTTTTAAAATTCCTCTTTGATAAAAGGAAATAAAATGCTGATGAAAGAGATAAACTGAGATGCTCCTAGGGGCCCTCAAAGGTTTAAAAAATGATGATAAAAGAGCTGCGAAAGGGTGGGAGTGTGACCCCAAAATTCCCCGTGCTCCCAGGGCCTTGCCCATGGAATTGTGCCCCTCTCTGGATCCCATCCCAGGCCGGGATCAGGCTCACGGACAAATTAATGAGCGGCTTTAATTAATTATCCCCCCCCCCAGAAGCAGAGGGGAGGGCGGGGCGCAGATGTTGCCCACAGCTGGATACGGGAGATCCCAATCCCAGCCCCAGGAAGGGACTGGGAGAGACCCGGGAATGAGGATGCGCCCGGATCCCGCTGGGAATGAGCCTGGGCCGGAGCTGGGAATGGCCAGGAAGGGTCTGGGAGTTGCCATCGGCCGTTTCCAAGGTGTAATCACGGGGATTAGAGGGATTAGGGGAAAGCAGGACGCGGCAATTCCCTTAATTCCACACATTTGCGCTCCCGGGGAGCATCCGGGGACAGCCTGGAATGGTTTTCCAGGGGGATTCTCCATCCTCGATCCCAGCCTGGACGTGGATCAGCACAAATCCCCTGGAATACGGAGAGGAGCTGGGGCTGGGATTTTGGGAAGCAATTCCTGGCTGGGAGGCTGGGGAGCGCCTTGGGTGGAATTCCCAGAGAATCCCTGGCAACCTCTTTTCCCCCTCATTTGGCCACCCCTTTTCCACCCCTTTTCCTCCTCTTTTTTCCACCTCTTTTCCCTCCTTTTTCCACCCCTTTTCCCTTCTCTTTCCACCTCTTTTTCCCCTCTTTTCCCACTTCTTTTCCCTTCTTTTTTCCACCTCTTTTCCCCACCTCTTTCCCCCTATTTTCCCACCTCTTTTCCCTTCTCTTTCCACCTCTTTTTCCCCTCTTTTCCCACCTCATTTCCCCTCTTTTTTCACTTCTTTTCCCTCTTTCCCCCCCTCTTTCCCCCTCTTTTTCCACCTCTTTCTCCCTCCTTCTCCACCTCTTTTCCCTTCTCTTTCCACCCCTTTTCCCCACCTTTCTCCCTCTTTTCCCACTTCTTTTCCCTCCTTTTCCACCTCTTTTCCCCCTCTTTTTCTCCCTCTTTCCCCCTCTTTTCCCACCTCTTTCCCCCTATTTTTCCCACCTATTTCCCCCCTTTTCCACCTCTTTTCCCTTCTTTTTCCACCTCTTTCCCCCTCTTTTTCCCACCTCTTTTCCCCTCCCTTTCCCAAGGAAAGTTTGGAGCACCCTGGGATCATGGAGGTGTCCATGGAATGGGATGGGATTGAAGGGCCCTTCCCATCCAAACCATTCCGGGATCCTCTGGAGTTGCTCCAGGCTAGAATTCTGTCCCAGCAGAAAAATACTTTGGGATGTGGCTCCAAGGGGAAAAAAAGGATCCAGGGAATCCTTGGAGCCGCTTCCCCATCCCAAAGGGGCTCCGGGAGAGCTGGGATTGGGACAAGGGCTGGAGGGAGCCAGGGAATGGCTTCCAGTGGGAAAGGGGAGCTTGGGATCGTGGGATCCTGGGAAGGGATTCCTGGCTGGGCTGCAATTCCCAGAGAATCCCTGGATCCCTGGCAGTGTCCAAGGAAAAGCTGGATGAGATTCTGGGATAGTGGGAAGTGTCCCTGCCCTTGGAATGGTTTGGGATTCAAGGTCCCATCCCACCCAACCCACCCCTTCATTTTGGGATCCATCCCTCCTGCTCATCCCAGGAGCATCCAAGGCTTTTGCAGAATTCCTGCCGGGATTTGCAGATCCCACAGCTCGTTCCTGGCTGATTTATGATCCCAAAAAACCAAAAAAAAAAACCCCAAAAAAACCAGGGAATTGTTCCTCTTGAAAGGCAAAGAAATGGAGCGGCCTCGTTATCCCGGCAATCAAAGAGAGCTTTTCCTTGGGATTTTTCCAGGTTTTTCCTGCTGGCGTCACCAGCATCCATCACCTGCCTGGGGCCTCAAAGGCGGACGGAGAGATCCGTGACACGGGAAACGTGATCCTGTGTCCCAGAAAAAGAGCCCGGAGGGGGAATTCTGAGCTGCGCTGAGGGAACCCGACAATGGCTCCCGAGGGTTCCGTTAAAACCCAGGGGTCTGGAGAGATTCCATCAGAATTATCCGGGAAAACCCCACGGAATCGTGGAATTGTTTAGGTGGGAAAAGAGCTCAGAGGGTGTCGAGTCCACAGGGGATTTGTTCCTCTTCCCTTTTCCCGGGAATGTGCATCCTCAAGAGGAAAATTCCATCCTGGAGGGCCAAAAGCTGGGATTTGGAAATTTCGTGGAATTCTGGAATGGGTTGGGTGGGAAGGGACCTTCAATCCCGCCCCATTCCAACCCCGACGCTTCCACCATCCCAGGGTGCTCCAAATTTTCCATGGACACCCCCAGGGATTCTCTGGGAATTCCAGCCCAGCCAGGAATTCCTTCCCAAAATCCCAAACTTTTCCGTTTAAAACACTTCTTTTCCATGATTTCCCCCCCACCATCCCCGCTCCATCCCGACATTCCAGCCCTGCCCTTTTCCCGGGATCTCAAATCCCACCTGGACAGGGAATCCTGGAATGCCGGGACACTGGGAATGGGGATCCTCCCTGAGGACATTTCCATCCTGGAGGGCCAAAAGCTGGGAGCGGAGCTGGGACTTGGAAATTTCGTGGAATTCTGGATAATGGGTTGGGTGGGAAGGGACCTTCAATCCCGCCCCATTCCAACCCCGACGCTTCCACCATCCCAGGGTGCTCCAAGTTTTCCATGGACACCCCCAGGGATTCTCTGGGAATTCCAGCCAGAGGATTCCATTCCCTTCCCAAGGAATGGAAGGAATGGAATTCTCTGGCTGGAATTCCCAGAGAAAATTCCATTCCTTCCCAAAATCCCAAACTTTTCCGTTTAAAACGCTTCCTTTCCATGATTTCCCCCCCACCATCCCCGCTCCATCCCGACATTCCAGCCCTGCCCTTTTCCCGGGATCTCCAATCCCACCCGGACAGGGAATCCTGGAATGCCGGGACACCGGGAATGGACCCTCCCCGGTGCCATTGGGATTTAGGGCAGGAATTCCTCCCTCGGGAGCTCCCAGGGATGCAATTCCCGAGCTCTTGCTGCCCTCTAAAGGGCCGGATCGGGAGGAGCGGCCGAGCGATCCCGGCAGGCGGGGAAAAAATCCATGGAAAAGCCGGAAAATTCCTCCCCTTGGAATCTCGGGTTTGAGCTGGGAGCGGCTCCAGACCCAAAGGGGGATTCGGGATCGCCCGATCCAGGTGGGAACATCCGGAAAGGAACTCCGGGATCAGATCCCGGTCCAGGGAGGGCCCTGAGGTTCTGCCCTTCCCATTAAAGATCCCAAAGAATTCCCGGATCCATCCTGGGTTTTCCTTCATTTTCTTCCCAAGTTTTTCTTCTTATTTTTAATTTATTTTTTGGGGGTTTTTTCCCCCCCCATTTTGTTGCTTTCGTTTCCACCTTTCCATTCTTTCCTCCTTTTACTGCTTTTCCTCTTTTTCTTTCCTTCGTTTCCTTCCTCGGTTCCTCCGGGGCATTCCCGGGATTTTTTGGGAAGGGCGGGGCCTGAGGATCCCGCGGAGCTCTGCCTCAGTTTCCCCATTCCCAAATTCCTGCAGCTGGGAAGGGAAAAGGGGGAAAAAGGGGAAAAGGGGAAAAGGGGAAAGAGGAAAAGGGGGAAAGGGGAAAAGGGGAAAAGGGGAAAAGGGGAAAGAGGAAAAGGGGGAAAGGGGAAAAGGGGGAAAGGGGAAATGAAAAAGGGAAAAATGGAGAAAAAGGGGGAAAGGGGGAAATGGGAGAAAGGCAGAAAGGGGAAAAAGGGGAAAATGGGAAAAATGGAAAAGGAGAAATGGAAAAAGGGAAAAATGGAGAAAAAAGGGGAAAATGGGAAAAGGGAAAAAGGGGGAAAATGGGAAAAGGGAAAAAGGGGGAAAAGGAGGAAAAGGGGAAAAGGAGAAAAAGGGAAAGGGGGAAATGGGGAAATGGGGGAAAGGCAGAAAGGGAGAAAAAAGGGCAAATGGAAAAAATGGAGAAGGAGAAAAGGGAAAAATGGAGAAAAAGGGGGAAAAGGGAAAAGGGGAAAGGGGGAAAGGGGAAACTGAAGGAAAAGGGGGAAAATGGAAAAAAAAGGGGGAAAGGGGGGAAAAAGGGGGGGGAAAGGGGGAAAAAGGGGGAAAAGGGGAAAAGGGGGAAAGGGAAAAAAAGGGGGAAAAGGGAAACTGAGGGGAAAAGAGAGAGGGGAAAAAGAGGAAAAAGGGACGAAAAGGGGAAAATGGGGCGGAAAAGGAAATTGAAAGGAGAAGGGAAGGGAAGGGAAGGGAAGGGAAGGGAAGGGAAGGGAAGGGAAGGGAAGGGGAAGGGAAGGGAAGGGAAGGGAAGGGAAGGGAAGGGGAAGGGGAGGGGAGGGGAGGGGAGGGGAGGGGAGGGGAGGGGAGGGGAGGGGAGGGGAGGGGAGGGGAGGGGAGGGGAGGGGAGGGGAGGGGAGGGGAGGGGAGGGGAGGGGAGGGGAGGGGAGGGGAGGGAAGGGAAGGGAAGGGAAGGGAAGGGAAGGGAAGGGAAGGGAAGGGAAGGGAAGGGAAGGGAAGGGAAGGGAAGGGAAGGGAAGGGAAGGAAAGGAAAGGAAAGGAAAGGAAAGGAAAGGAAAGGAAAGGAAAGGAAAGGAAAGGAAAGGAAAGGAAAGGAAAGGAAAGGAAAGGAAAGGAAAGGAAAGGAAAGGAAAGGAAAGGAAAGGAAAGGAAAGGAAAGGAAAGGAAAGGAAAGGAAAGGAAAGGAAAGGAAAGGAAAGGAAAGGAAAGGAAAGGAAAGGAAAGGAAAGGAAAGGAAAGGAAAGGAAAGGAAAGGAAAGGAAAGGAAAGGAAAGGAAAGGAAAGGAAAGGAAAGGAAAGGAAAGGAAAGGAAAGGAAAGGAAAGGAAAGGAAAGGAAAGGAAAGGAAAGGAAAGGAAAGGAAAGGAAAGGACGGGGAGGAGGAGGAGGAGGAGAAGGGGGCGGAGGGAGGAAGGAGGGGAAGGCGGGAGGCGCGGCCCCGCTGCTGAATAATTCATCGGCGGCAGCGGGGGAAGCTCCGCACCGGCCCCGAGCCCGCCCCGAGCCGCGCTCCGCGCCGTTCCCGTTATTCCGGAGGCTCCGGAATAATCCCGGGGGGGGGCTGGGAAGGTCAGGCCGGGGCTCCCGGGGTCCTCCTGCCCGCCGGCGCCTCGCTCATCCCTATTTTTAGAGCCCTGAGAGGATCAGCGGGAATCAAGGATCCCGTGGCCTCCGCTCGCCGCGGGCACCGGGCCCGGACCCGGAGCTGGACGGGCCCGGAGAGCCCGGCCTGGAACGTCCGAGGTGCGCTGGGAATTTGTGGAAGTTCGTTCTGGGATTTGTGGGAGTTCTGGGAGTTGCGGGAGTTGCGGGATTTGTGGGGGAGCAATGGGATCCCCTCCCCGCCCCCTCCAGCCCGGTTCCTTATCCGTGGTTTTAATCCGGAGAAAGGTCGGGAAAAGACGGAGGGAATGTTGGGAGGGGTTAAATCCGTGTCCAGAATCCTTGGGAATGGCTGGGATGGGATTGGGAATGTTGGGAGGGGTCAAATCCGTGTCCAGAATCCTTGGGAATGGCTGGGATGGGATTGGGAATGTTGGGAGGGGTCAAATCCGTGTCCAGAATCCTTGGGAATGGCTGGGATGGGATTGGGAATGTTGGGATGGGTCAAAGCCGTGTCCAGAATCCTTGGGAATGGCTGGGATGGGATTGGGAATGTTGGGAGGGGTTAAATACGTGTCCAGAATCCTTGGGAATGGCTGGGATGGGATTGGGAATGTTGGGAGGAGTCCTGGATCCTTGGGAATGGCTGGAATGGGGTGAGAATGTTGGGAGGGGTTAAATCCATGTCAGGAATCCTTGAGAATGGCTGGAATGGGATTGGGAATGTTGGGAGGGGTTAAATCCGTGTCCAGAATCCTTGGGAATGGCTGGAATGGGATTGGGAATGTTGGGAAGGGTCTGATTCATGGGGGGATTCCTTGGGAATGGCTGGAATGGGATTGGGAATGTTGGGAGGGGTCTGATCCATGAATTCTGAATCCTTGGGATGGCTGGAATGGGATTGGCAATGTTGGGCAGGGTCTGATCCATGGGGGGATTCCTTGGGAATGGCTGGAATGGGATTGGGAATGTTGGGAGGGGTTAAATTCCATGTCCCGAATCTTTGGGAATGGCTGGAATGGGATAAGAAATTTAGAGGGGGTCTGATCCATGAATTCTGAATGCTTGGGAATGGCTGGGATGGGATTGGGAATGTTGAGGGGGGTCCTAAATCCTTGGGAATGGATGGAATAGGGTGGGAATGTTGGGAGGGGTTAAATCCATGTCCTGAATCTTTGGGAATGGCTGGAATGGGATACGAAATTTAGAGGGGATCTGATCCATGAATCCTGAATGCTTGGGAATGGCTGGGATGGGATTGGGAATGTTGGGAAGGGTCTGATCCATGAATCCTGAATCCTTGGCTGGAATGGCCGGGATGGGATTGGGAATTTTGAGGCGGGGGGGGGGGTCTGATCCATGAATCCTGGATACTTGGGAATGGCTGGAATGGGATTGGGAATGTTGGGAGGGGTTATTCCTGAATCCTTGGGAATGGCTGGAATGGGGTGAGAAATTTAGAGGGGTCTGATCCATGAATTCTGAAATCCTTGGGAATGGCTGGAATGGGTTTGGGAATTTTGGGATGGAGGTGTCCAATCCATGTCCTTTTTTCCTGGGAATGGCTGGAACGGGATAGGGAAGTTTAGTGGGATCCAACCCATGCCGTGTTTCCTTGGGAACGCCCGGAAGGATCCAGGAATTTTGGCAGCACCTCTGGATGCTGCTCCCAAAAAATTTTCCATCCCGCATCCCCTTGCTCTGATTCCCATTCCCAGGAAACGCCGGAATTCCGGGATACCCAGGAATTCTCCTTCCAAATTTCCGGAATTCCCAAGAATTCGCTCACCTCATCCCGATTTCCACACCTTCCAAACCGCTCCAGAGGGAGGGAATTGCAGCCCACGGAGCCGGAAGAGAGCGGAGGATCCCGACCAATCCCAGCCTGGAATTTCACGGGATCAGATCCCGACTGGTGCTCCGTGACCCCCAATCCCATAAATCCGCATTTCCAAGGGATTGTGGGAAATAAATCCGGATTTCCCAAAATTGCGGGAAATAAATGCGAATTTCCCGGGATTGTGGGAAATAAATCTGAATTTCCCAAAATTGTGGGAAATAAATTTGAATTTCCTGGGATTTTGGGAAATAAATCCGAATTTCCTGGGATTGTGGGAAATAAATCTGAATTTCCCGGGATTTTGGGGAAATAAATCTTAATTTCACAGGATTGTGGGAAATAAATCCGAATTTCCCCGGGATTGTGGGAAATAAATCTGCATCTCCCAAGATTGTTGGAAATAAATCTTAATTTCCCGGGATTGTGGGAGATAAATCCACATTTCCTGAGATTGTGGGAAATAAATCCGAATTTCCCAGGATCGTGGGAAACAAATCTGCATTTCCCAGGATTGTGGGGAATAAATCTGAATTTTCCAAAATTGTGGGAAATAAATCCGAATTTTCCAGGATTGTGGGAAATAAATCCAAATTTTCAGTGATTGTAGGAAATAAACTCGCATTTCCTACAATTGTGGGAATTAAAATCTGAATTTTCCGGGATCGTGGGAAATAAATCCACATTTCCTGGGATTGACAGAAATAAATCTGAATTTTCCAGGATTGTGGGAAATAAATCTGAATTTTCCAGGATTGTGGGAAATAAATCAGCATTTCCCAGGATTGTGGAAATAAATCTGAATTTTCTGGGGATAAATTTTGGATTGTGGGAAATAAATCCGCATTTCCCGGGATTGTGGGAAATAAATCTGAATTTCCTGCAATTGTGAGAATTAAATCTGAATTTCCCAAAATTGTGGGAAGTAAACCCGCATTTCCCGGGATTGTGGGAAATAAATTTAAATCTCCCAAAATTGTGGGAAATAACCCACATTTCCCGGGATTGTGGAAAATAAATCAGAATTTCCTGGGATTTTGGCATATAAATCTGCATTTTTTGGGATTGTAGGAAATAACTGCGAATTTCCCAGGACTGTAGGAAATAAATCCCCTATTTTTTGGGGGAGATTGTGGGAAATAAATCTGAATTTCCCAGGATTGTGGGAAATAAATCTGAATTTCCAGTGATTGTGGGAAATAAATCTGAATTTCCTGCAATTGTGAGGATTAAATCTGAATTTCTCAAAATTGTGGGAAGTAAACCCGCATTTCCCGGGATTTCGGGATATAAATTTAAATTTCCCAAAACTGTGGGAAATAACCCACATTTCCCGGGATTGTGAAAAATAAATCTACATTTCCCGGGATTGTGGAAAATCAATCAGAATTTCCTGGGATTTTGGCATATAAATCTGTATTTTTTGGGATTGTGGGAAATAACTGCGAATTTCCCAGGATCGTAGGAAATAAATCCCATATTTTTGGGGGAGATTGTGGGAATTAAATCTGAATTTTCCGTGATTGTGGGAAATAAATCTGAATTTCCAGTGATTGTGGGAAATAAATCTGAATTTCCTGCAATTGTGAGAATTAAATCTGAATTTCCCAAAATTGTGGGAAGTAAACCGCATTTCCTGGGATTGTGGGAAATAAATTTAAATCTCCCAAAATTGTGGGAAATAACCCACATTTCCCGGGATTGTGGAAAATAAATCCACATTTCCTGGGATTTTGGCATATAAATCTGCATTTTTTGGGATTGTGGGAAATAACTGCGAATTTCCCAGGACTGTAGGAAATAAATCCCCTATTTTTTGGGGGAGATTGTGGGAAATAAATCTGAATTTCCCAGGATTGTGGGAAATAAATCTGAATTTCCCGTGATTTTAGGAAATAAATTTAAATTTCCCAAAACTGTGGGAAATAACCCACATTTCCCGGGATTGTTGAAAATAAATCCGCATTTCCTGGGATTGTGGGAAATAAATCCGCGTTTCCTGGGATTGTGTTAAATAACTGCGAATTTCCCAGGATTGTAGGAAATAAATCCCCTATTTTTTGGGGGGATCGTGGGGAATTAAATCCGAACTTCTCGGAATCGCGGGAAACGAATCCAAATTTCCCAGGGATCGGCGGGAGCCGGCTTTAAAGCCGCCCCAATGGAATTCCAACCGGGAAAGGCCGCCTTGCTCTCCCTCCTCTTCCTGGCCTCTCTGGTCCGCCAGTCCCCGGGGAAATCCCTTCCCGCCGGCTACCGGGAGCACGAGGATCCGCGCGGATCCCCGGGATTGATCCGGTGCGGCGAGTACAGCAACCAGGTGCTGCCGGACGGGCGGTGCCGCATCGTGGCCACGCTGCCGCAGGGCGACGAGCAGCGCTGCCCGGACCTGTTCCGCTGCACCGACGAGGTCTCCTACTGGCTCCACGAGAACGAGGAGCGCAAGCAGCAGATCCTGGAGCTGCGCGAGCTCATCTCCGAGCTCCAGGAGGAGCTCCGCAACCACCGGCACCGCCTCAAAGCCCTGGAGGTACAGGTGAGGTCCAAGGGGTCGTAGGGGGTTTGTTCGGTGGGGCGGTTCTGGTTTTTGGGAATTTGGGAGGAAAGGAATCTCCTCCACCTTTGATCCCCCTTAGCAGGAGCTGTGGCTCCGTCCCATTCCCAAAGCCCTGGAGATACAGGTAAGGTCCAAGGCCTCAGATCCGTTGGGGTTTGTTCTGTGGGGCCGTTCTGATTTTCTGGAATTTGGCAGGGATTTGGATCAGGAGCATTCCAGGGTTAATTTCCTCAAGATCAGTCCCAGACCTCTGGGTTTCATCCATGGAATCTCCTCCACCTTTGGTCCCTCTTAGCAGGAGCTGTGGCTCCATCCCATTCCCAAAGCCCTGGAGATCCAGGTGAGGTCCAAGGCCTCACACCCGTGGGGGTTTTGTTCTGTGGGGCGGTTCAGGTTTTCTGGAATTTGGCAGGGATTTGGATCAGGAGCATTCCAGGGTTAATTTCCTCAAGATCAGTCCCAGACCTCTGGGTTTCATCCATGGAATCTCCTCCACCTTTGATCCCCCTTAGCAGGAGCTGTGGCTCCGTCCCATTCCCAAAGCCCTGGATGTACAGGTGTGGGTGGCGACCGTGGAAGGCGTTTTATTTCCATGGGCGATTCCGGCTCCTGGAGTTTGGCAGGGTTGGAACTTGGATTCCAGGGCTAATTGCCTCAAAATCAGTCTCAAATCCTTGAGTTTTATCCGTGGAATCTCCTCCACCTTTGGAAGGGCTGTGGCTCCATCCCATTCCCAAAGCCCTGGAGATACAGGTGAGGTCCAGCCCATGGGGGTTTTGTTCGGTGGGGCGGTTCAGGTTTTTTGGAATTTGGCAGGGATTTGGATCAGGAGCATTCCAGGGTTAATTTTCTCAAAATCAATCCCAAACCTCTGGCTTTTATCCATGGAATCTCCTCCACCTTTGATCCCTCTTAGCAGGAGCTGTGGCTCCGTCCCATTCCCAAAGCCCTGGAGAAACAGGTGAGGGTGGCGACCGTGGAGGGCGTTTTATTTCCATGGGCGATTCCGGTTCCTGGAGTTTGGCAGGGTTGGAACTTGGATTCCAGGGCTAATTGCCTCAAAATCAGTCTCAAATCCTTGAGTTTTGTCCGTGGAATCTCCTCCACCTTTGGAAGGGCTGTGGCTCCATCCCATTCCCAAAGCCCTGGAGATACAGGTGAGGTCCAAGGCCGCAGCCCCATGGGGGTTTTGCTCTGTGGGGCCGTTCTGGTTTTCTGGAATTTGGCAGGGATTTGGATCAGGAGCATTCCAGGGTTAATTTTCTCAAAATCAATCCCAGACCTCTGGGTTTTATCCATGGAATCTCCTCCACATTCAGTCCCTCTTATCAGGAGCTGTGGCTCCATCCTGTTCCCAAAGCCCTGGAGATCCAGGTGAGGTCCAAGGCCGCAGCCCCATGGGGTTTGTTCGGTGGGGCGGTTCAGGTTTTTTGGAATTTGGCAGGGATTTGGATCAGGAGCATTCCAGGGTTAATTTCCTCAAGATCAGTCCCAGACCTCTGGGTTTCATCCATGGAATCTCCTCCACATTCGGTCCATCTTAGCAGGAGCTGTGGGTGCAACCCATTCCCAAAGCCCTGGAGATGCAGGTGAGGGTGGCGACCGTGGCGGGCGTTTTATTTCCGTGGGTGATTCCGGCTCCTGGAGTTTGGCAGGGTTGGAACTTGGATTCCAGGGTTAATTGCCTCAAAATCAATCCCGAATCCTTGAGTTTTATCCACAAATCTCCTTAACTTGTGGAAGAGCTGTGGCTCCATCCTATTCCCAAAGCCCTGGAGATCCAGGTGAGGTCCAAGGCCACAGCCCCATGGGGTTTGTTTGGTGGGGCGGTTCAGGTTTTTTGGAATTTGGCAGGGATTTGGATCAGGAGCATTCCAGGGTTAATTTCCTCAAAATCAGTCCCAAACCTCTGGGTTTCATCCATGGAATCTCCTCCACCTTTGGTCCCTCTTAGCAGGAGCTGTGGCTCCGTCCCATTCCCAAAGCCCTGGAGGTACAGGTGAGGTCCACGGCCACCCCTGTGGGGTTTATTTCCGTGGGCGATTCCGGTTCCTGGAGTTTGGCAGGGTTGGAACTTGGATTCCAGGGTTAATTGCCTCAAAAACAGTCTCAAATCCTTGAGTTTTATCCGTGGAATCTCCTCCACCTTTGGAAGGGCTGTGGCTCCATCCCATTCCCAAAGCCGTGGAGATACAGGTGAGGTCCAGCCCATGGGGGTTTTGTTCTGTGGGGCCGTTCTGGTGTTTTGGGATTTGGAATCAGGAGCATTCCAGGATAAATTTCCTCAAGATCAGTCCCAGACCTCTGGGTTTCATCCATGGAATCTCCTCCACCTTTGATCCCTCTTAGCAGGAGATGTGGCTCCATCCCATTCCCAAAGCCCTGGAGATACAGGTGAGGTCCAAGGCCTCAGATCCGTTGGGGTTTTGTTCTGTGGGGCGGTTCGGGTTTTTTGGAATTTGGCAGGGATTTGGATCAGGAGCATTCCAGGGTTAATTTCCTCAAGATCAGTCCCAGACCTCTGGCTTTTATCCATGGAATCTCCTCCACCTTTGGTCCCTCTTAGCAGGAGCTGTGGGTGCAACCCATTCCCAAAGCCCTGGAGATCCAGGTGAGGGTGGTGACCTTGGCGGGCGTTTTATTTCCGTGGGCGATTCCGGTTCCTGCAGTTTGGCAGGGTTGGAACTTGGATTCCAGGGTTAATTGCCTCAAAATCAATCCCGAATCCTTGAGTTTTATCCATGGAATCTCCTTAACTTGTGGAAGGGCTGTGGCTCCATCCCATTCCCAAAGCCCTGGAGATCCAGGTAAAAGTGGCGCCCATGGGGTTCATTCCGTGGGTGGTTCCAGCTCCTGGAATTTGGCAGGGTTGGAACTTGGATTCCAGGGATAATTCCCTCAAGAACAGTTCCAAATCTTTGAGTTTTATCTGTGGAATCTCCTCCATGGAATGGAGGAGATTTTGGAAAGGCAGTGGATCCGTCCCATTCCCAAAGCCCTGGAGATCCAGGCAAAGGTGTCCCTGGGAATATTTTTGGTGGGCGCTTCCATCTCCTCGGATTTTGCAGGGTTGGAACCGGGATCAGGAGCATTCCAGGCATAATTTCCTCAAAAACAATCTCAAACCCTTGAGCTTTGTCCATGGAACACCCTCCACCTCTGATCCTTCCTAGGAAAGGCTGTGGATCCATCCCATTCCAAGACGGTTTTCCCACACCAGGCCTGGATTTCCGCCCGTGCCATGGATCAGGAGCATTCCCACACTCCCAACCTGCTCTTCCCTGCCCTCTCACAGAATCCTGGGAATATCAGTCTGGCTGGGATCCTCCGTGAGAATTCCAACCCCAACCATGAGAATTCCTTGGCATCTTTGACCCACCACCCCACCACCCCGCCATCATTCCCAATCCCATTGTTTTTCCCATATTTTTTCCCCCCGCGCCGGCAGCAGGAGGAGGCGGCGGGGCGGAACCAGAGCCTGCTCCAGAGGCTGCAGGACCTGGAGCAGCATTCCCGGGAATCCAGCACGCTGCAGCACATCCAGGCCACGCTGCTCTACGACATCCAGGCGCAGATCAACAACATCTCGGCGCTGGCCGACTGGGCCTGGAGGAACCCCAGCTGCCTCCACCCCGCCGACATCCGCGCCCAGCAGGAGATGCGGCATCCAGGTGGCAGCGGGAACGGGGCCGGGAACGGGGCCGGGAATGGGATCGGGAATGGGATCGGGAATGGGGCCGGGAATGGGATCGGGAATGGGGCCGGGAACGGGGCCGGGAACGGGGCCGGGAATGGGATCGGGAATGGGATCGGGAATGGGGCTGGGAATGGGATCGGGAATGGGGCCGGGAATGGGGCCGGGAATGGGGCCGGGAATGGCGTGGGGATCCCGCTCCATCCCGGTTCTGTGAAGACTTCCATTGCTCCGTGGGTGTAGGATGCGCTCAGGATCACACCTGGACTTTGCACAAATCCTGGCATCCGAAAAGCCCCCACAAAAATTCCCATAAATCTGCTTTTACCATGAATTTTTTTTTTTTTCCCCGCTTAAAAACGCAACATTTTTTTTTTTAATTTCTCTGGTTTTAGTGATTTTTTTTTCTTCTTCTTTTTTTTTGGCTGGGATTTTGGTTCTTTTCCAGGGAGAGATGCAGCATGCAGGTGGTGGGAATGGGATCGGGAATGGGGCTGGGAATGGCGTGGGGATCCCGCTCCATCCCGGTTCTGTGAAGACTTCCATTGCTTTTCCAGCTCCGTGGGCGTAGGATGTGCTCAGGATCACACGTGGAGTTTGCATAAATCCTGGCATCCAAAAAACCCCCACAAAAATTCCCAGAAATCTGCTTTTACCATGAAAAAAAAAATCTTTTTGTCCCGCTTAAAAATGCAAATTTTTTTTTTTTTAATTTCTCTGGTTTTAGTGATTTTTTTTTCTGGTTCTTTTTTTTTGGCTGGGATTTTGGTTCTTTTCCAGGGAGAGATGCAGCATGCAGGTGGTGGGAATGGGATCGGGAATGGGGTGGGGATCCCGCTCCATCCCGGTTCTGTGAAGACTTCCATTGCTTTTCCAGCTCCGTGGGTGTAGGATGCGCTCAGGATCACACCTGGACTTTGCACAAATCCTGGCATCCAAAAAACCCCCACAAAAATTCCCAGAAATCTGCTTTTACCATGAAAAAAAATCTTTTTGTCCCGCTTAAAAATGCAATTTTTTTTTTTTTAATTTCTCTGGTTTTAGTGATTTTTTTTTTCTTTTTTTTTTGGCTGGGATTTTTGGTTCTTTTCCAGGAAGAGATGTAGCATGCAGGTGGTGGGAATGGGATCGGGAATGGGATTGGGAATGGGGCCGGGATCCCACTCCATCCCAGTTCTGTGAAGACTTCCATTGCTTTTCCAGCTCCGTGGGTGTAGGATGCGCTCAGGATCACACCTGGACTTTGCACAAATCCTGTGAATCCTGGCATCCAAAAAGGCCCACAAAAATTCCCAGAAATCTGCTTTTACCATGAAAAAAATTCTTTTTCTCCCGCTTAAAAACGCAAGATTTTTTTTTAAATTTCTCTAGTTTCAGTTAATTTTTTTTTTCTTTTTTTTTGGCTGGGATTTTTGGTTCTTTTCCAGGGAGAGATGCAGCATGCAGGTGGTGGGAATGGGATCGGGAATGGGGTCGGGAATGGGATCAGGAATGGGATTGGGAATGGTGGTGGGATCCCGCTCCATCCCAGACCCGTGGGGATTTCTGTAACTTTTCCAGCTCCATGGATGTGGGATGTGCTCAGGATCACACCTGGAGTTTGCCCAAATCTAGGGAATGTTTTCCATCCAAAAGCCGACAAAAAATCCCCAGACATTTGAAGTTTTTACCACAAAAAATTAATTTTTTCCACTTAAAACTGAACGATTTTTTGTAAATTCTGTGGTTTTAGTTAATTTTTTTTTCCAGGTTTTTGGGTATTCTCCCCAGAATAATTTCAGATTTTCCCTGGAATAATTTGTGATTCTCCCCAGATTACTTTCAGATTTTCCCCGGAATAATCTGTGATTCTCCCCAGAAATATTTCAGATTTTCCCTGGAATAATTTGCGATTCTCCCCAGAATAATTTTGGATTTTCCCTGGAATAATTTCAGATTCTCCCCAGAACAAATTAAATTTTTCTTGGAATAATTTGGTATTTTCCCAGGAATAATTTTGGATTTTCTCTGGAATAATTTGAGATTCTCCCTGAAATAATTTCAGATTATCCCTGGAATAATTTGGTATTCTGCCTGGAATAATTCCGGGATTTTCCCTGGAATAATTTCGGATTTTGCTTGGAATAATTTATGATTCTCCCTGGAATAATTTCAGATTCTCCCCAGAACAAATTAAATTTTTCTTGGAATAATTTGGTATTTTCCCAGGAATAATTTTGGATTTTCTCTGGAATAATTTGAGATTCTCCCTGAAATAATTTCAGATTATCCCCGGAATAATTTGGTATTCTGCCTGGAATAATTCCGGGATTTTCCCTGGAATAATTTCGGATTTTGCTTGGAATAATTTATGATTCTCCCTGGAATAATTTCAGATTTTCCCTGGAATAATTTGGGATTCTCCATGGAATAATTTTGGATTTTCCCCAGAATAATTTCAGATTTTCCCTGGAATAATTCGTGCTTCTCCCAGGAATAATTTTGAATTTTTCCTGGAATAATTTATGATTCTCACGGGAATAATTTCAGATTTTCCCTGGAATCATTTGGGATTCTCCCTGAAATAATCCCCTTTAAGCTCTGGAAAACTCTGGAAAAATCCCCAGTGACCATTGAAACCCGGACCCTCATTGCCAAAATTTCACCCCTGAACCCCCAAATCCCGGAATTTTTTTTTTTTCCCCAGCTTTTTCCCAACGTTTACGGGAAAATCCGTAACCGCGTCTCCCTTTTCCCGCTCCCGTTCCCAGAAATCAAGCACGGCCGGAACTGTCCCATCGACTGTGCGTCCGTCTACTCCAACGGGCTCCGGAGATCCGGGATTTACAGCATCCTGCCCTCCGTGCGCGGAATTCCCATCGAGGTCCTCTGCGAGATGGACACCGAAGGTCCGGAATTCCCGAGGGATTTCTTTCTTGTTGTTGCTGTTGTTGTTGTTGGATCCCGGTGATTCCAGGGCTGGTTGGGAGCTGGGAGGGTTCCCAAGGCTGCCGGAGATCCGGGGAGGGTTTGGGAATTGCTCCGGTGGGAATTTTGGGGCGTCCCGGGATGTTGGAGGGATGATCCCGGTGGGTCTCATCCGGATATTCTGGGATTTGAGTTCAAGGCAGGCGCGGGGAATCCTAAATCCTGGAATGGTTTGGGTGGGAAAGGACCCTTAAATCTCGTCCCGTTCCAATCCCGGCACCTCCCGCTATCCCCCTGGGTGATCCAATTTTCCTTGGATGTTCCCAGGGATCCAGGGATTCTCTGGGAATTACAGCCCAGCCAGGAATTCCTTCCCAAATCCCCAAATCCCGACCCTCTGGCCATGGTGGGAGCCATTCCCTGTCCTGCCATTCCAGGTCCTTTTCCCAAATCCCTCTCCAGCTCTCCTGGATTGGATCCATCCCCATCCCAACTCCTCTCCAGGAGGAGATCCAGGAGCTTCCCTGGGAAATGGGGACTCCAGGAAGGGTCTCCCTTCCCTTTTCCATCCCCGGATTCCATAAAAATCCCTCGGGATGGATCCTGAGTGTCCTTGGTCCCAGAATCCCGGAATGGTTTGGGATGGGATCCATGGACCTTCAATCCCATCATCCCAGGGTGCTCCAACCATTCCTTGGACACTGCCAGGGATTCTCTGGGAATTCCAGCCCAGTCGGGAATTCCTTCCCAAAATCCCAAAATCCCGAAATCCCAGCCCTCTGGCCATGGTGGGAGCCATTCCCTGTCCTGCCATTCCAGGCCCTTTTCCCAAATCCCTCTCCAGGAAGGAATTTCGGGATCCGGGGATTTCACTGGAAATTCGGGACTCCAGGAAGGGTCTCCCTTCTCTTTCCCATCCCCAAATTCCATAAAAATCCCTCGGGATGGATCCTGAGTGTCCTTGATCCCAGAATCCCATTGATGGTATCCATGGACCTTCAATCCCACAATCCCGGGGTGCTCCAACCATTCCTTGCACACTGCCAGGGATCCAGGGATTCTCTGGGAATTCCAGCCCTGCCCCTCCCCACCCTCCCAGCCAGGAATTCTTTCCCAAGATCCCAAAATCTCAAAATTCCCGACCCTCTGGCCATGGTGGCAGCCATTCCCTGTCCTGCCATTCCAGACCCTTTCCCCAAATCCCTCTCCAGATGGAGATTTGGGATTTCTCTGGGAATTCCAGCTCAGCCGGAAATCCCTTCCCAAAATCCCACCCCAATATCCCCATTCCCAGCGGGAAGCCATTCCCTGGCTCCTGCCCCTCCACCCATTCATCCCAAATCCCAGAATCCCAGCTCTCCTGGACAACTCCAGGGCTTCGAACTCCGCTTTTGCCCGACGGATCTGCCTGGAACCCTCCGGGTTTCCCCCTGGATTCTCCCGTTTTCCCGTCAGGGGGCGGCTGGACCGTCATCCAGAGGCGCCAGGACGGATCCGTGGATTTCAACCGGACCTGGAACGAGTACAAGGAAGGGTTCGGGGACCTCAACGGGGAATTCTGGCTGGGCAACGACAACATCCACAGGATGACCAGCCAGGGGGATTATTCCCTACGGATCGACCTGGAGGACTGGAATAACAAACACAAACACGCCTTCTACCAGGTCTTCAGGTAAAACCCGGGATGATTCCCGGGATTCCGAACCCCCGGGCAACGGGAATTCCGTCCGGGGAGGTTTCCGGGCTGAGCGCAGCCTCTCCTTCCCTTCCCGCCTGGATTTCACCCCAAATTTGGGATGGAAGTTGGACGTGAGCCAGGGAATGTGCGGCGTCACCCGGCCGCGCCCAAATTCCAAATCCATGGAGGAAGGAGGTGTGGGATCCCATGGATAATCCCTGGCATTCTCCCCGGTTTTTCTGGCCCCAGCTATTGAGCTCTGAGTCCAAAATCCAAGGATTTTGAGGGATTTGTCCAACATTCCTCAAAGGGGACTCAAAATTTTTCCCAGTCTGGAATTTTTCATCTCCACTCAATGATTTCCTGGAATAGTTTGGAATTTCCGGCCCTTCCCCTTTTCCTGTGTTTTATTTTTCCAACTGCATCCGACACATCCCGGATCATTCCAGAGGGACCAGGAGTGTCTGGATTGTCCCATTCCCTGTTTCTCCTGCAAATGCTCGGGGCTCCTGAAATCCTGGAATGTTTTGGGTGGGAAGGGACATTTCCAAGCTCATCACATCCCATGGGAAGGGACACCTCCCATTATCCCAGGCTAATCCAAGCTTTCCTGGGACACTGCCAGGGATTCTCTGGGAATTGCAGCCCAGCCAGGAATCCCTTCCCAAGATCCCACCATCCCAAGCTCCCCTTTCCCACTGGAAGCCATTCCCTGGCTCCTGCCCCTCCAGCCCTTGCCCCAATCCCAGCTCTCCCGGAGCCCCTTTGGGATGGGGGAAGCGGCTCCAAGGATTCCCTGGATCCTATTTTTTTCCCTTGGAGCCACATCCCAAAGTATTTTTCTGCTGGGACAGAATTCCATCCCGGAGCCATCCCAGCAGCTCCAGAGGATCCCGGAATGGTTTGGGTGGGAAGGGCCCTCCAATCCCATCCCATCCCATTCCATGCCCTGCCGTATCCCTGGCGCAGCCTGGGATTCTGGGAGCTGTCAGGGTTGGAATGGGATGGGCTTTAAGGTCCTTTCCCACCCAAACCATTCCGTAATTCCGTGATTCCACTAATTAATAATCCCTGGGATGCTCCTTAAGCGGGGAGCTCTGGATAATTAATCGGATTTTCCCAAGGCTCCCACATTCCTTTGTCGTGGCTTCCCAGTCTTGCTTCACTCCCTCATCTTTGGGCTGAAAATTCAGAATTTTCACCCTGAAATTCCCAAATTCCCGACCACACCCATCCCACAGAAAAGAAATAAAAACCCCCTCATCCTTGGTTTTTTGAGGAGATCAATCCCAGCAGGGACGCAGCCAGGGCAACCCCGCCTCAGGAACGGAAAATTAAAATTCCGACACAATTCCGACAGTCCCAAGGAAAAATTCCTTTGTTTCCCCCCACCCCCCGCCACTGGCAGCATCGAGGACGAGGAAAATTCAGAATTCAGAATATTCAGGATATTCAGAAAATTCAGAATATTCAGAAAATTCAGAAAATTCAGAATTTTCGTCCCGAAATTCCCACACCCATCCCACAGAAAGGAAATAAATCCCCTCATCCTTGATTTTTCGAGGAGATCAATCCCAGCAGGGACAGAGCCAGTGCAACCCCGCCTCAGGAACGGAAAATTAAAATTCCGACACAATTCCAACAATCCCAAGGAAAAATTCCTTTGTTTTTCCCCCCGGCAGTATCGAGGATGAGGAAAATTCAGAATATTCAGAATATTCAGAAAATTCAGAATTTTCATCCCAAAACTCCCAAATCCCCTCCACAGAAGGCAATAAAGTACCCCAGGCTGGAAAATGAAAATTCCCACAGAATTCCGACAATCCCAAGGAAAAATTCCTTTGTTTTTCTCCCCCCACCGTCAGCACTGAGGACGAGGAAAATTCAGAATTCAGAATATTCAGAATATTCAGAAAATTCAGAATTTTCATCCCGAAATTCCCAAATCCCTGACCACAGAAGGCAATAAAGTAGCCCAGGCTCGAAAATGAAAATTCCGACACAATTCTGACAATCCCAAGGAAAAAAATTCCGTTCTTTTTCCCTCCCCAATCCTTGGCAGCATCGAGGACGAGGAAAATTCAGAATATTCAGGATATTCAGAAAATTCAGAAAATTCAGAAAATTCAGAATTTTCATCCCGAAATTCCCAAATCCCCTCCCACAGAAGGCAATAAAGTACCCCAGACTGGAAAATGAAAATTCCGACAGAATTCCGACAATCCCAAGGAAAAAAATTCCTTTGTTTTTTCCCCCCCCCCCCAATCCTTGGCAGCATCGAGGATGAGGAAAATTCAGAATTCAGAAAATACAGAAAATTCAGAAAATTCAGAATTTTCATCCCAAAATTCCCAAATCCCTGACCACAGAAAGGCAATAAAATGCCCCGGGCTGGAAAATGAAAATTCCGACAGAATTCCGACAATCCCAAGGAAAAAAATTCCTTTGTTTTTTTTTCCTCCCCCCACTTTGGCAGCATCGAGGACGAGGAAAATTCAGAATTCAGAATATTCAGAAAATTCAGAAAATTCACAAAATTCACAAAATTCAGAAAATTCAGAATTTTCATCCCGAAATTCCCAAATCCCTGACCACAGAAAGGCAATAAAATGCCCCAGGCTGGAAAATGAAAATTCCGACAGAATTCCGACAATCCCAAGGAAAAAAATTCCGTTCTTTTTCCCCCCCCCCCCACTGGCAGCATTGAGGACGAGGAAAATTCAGAATTCAGAATATTCAGGATATTCAGGATATTCAGAATATTCAGAAAATTCAGAATTTTCATCCCAAAATTCCCAAATCCCTGACCACAGAAGGCAATAAAATGCCCCAGGCTGGGAAATGAAAATTCCGACAGAATTCCGACAATCCCAAGGAAAAAAATTCCTTTGTTTCCCCCCCCCCCCCCCCCCCACTTTGGCAGCATCGAGGATGAGGAAAATTCAGAATTCAGAATATTCAGGATATTCAGAATATTCAGAAAATTCACAAAATTCACAAAATTCAGAAAATTCATAAAATTCAGAAAATTCAGAATTTTCATCCCGAAACTCCCAAATCCCCGACCACAGAAGGCAATAAAATGCCCCAGGCTGGAAAATGAAAAAAATGAAAAATTCCGACAGAATTCCGACAAAAAAATTCCGTTCTTTTTCCCCCCCCCCGCCAATCCTCGGCAGCATCGAGGACGAGGAGAACTTCTACCGGCTGCACGTGGACGGGTTCAGCGGCACCGTGGAGGATTCCTTCGCTTGGTACCACGACAAGAGGAGCTTCAGCACCCCGGATTCCGGGAACGTCTGCGCCGAGATCTCCCACGGGGGCTGGTGGTACCACCAGTGCTTCTTCTCCAACCTCAACGGCGTCTACTACAAGGTGAAGGGAGGGGATGTTGGGAGGGAATTTTGGGGAATTTTTCTTTTTCCCGGTTGGAGATTTTTTTTTTGCCACGCCCCCCCCCCCCCCAAAAAAAAAGGGATGGATGTCAAGGAAAAGCGGGATGGAGAGGGTGGGAGGGTGTTGCTCCTGGAATCGTGGAATTGTTGTGGTTGGAAAAGTTCTCCGAGGCTGAATCCAACCATTCCCAGCAATTCCAATCCTGACACTGATCCGTGTCCTCCCAAATCCATCCAGGAATGGGAAATCTGCCCAAAATCTGCCCAAAATCCAACCAAAATCCAACCAAACCTCCCCTGGCACAGCTGGACCCCATCCCTCATTTTCTGGGAGATCATTCCGGAATTGTTGAGGTTGGAGAAGTTCTCCGGGGCTGAATCCAAGCATTCCCAGCAATTCCAATCCTGACACTGATCCGTGTCCTCCCAAATCCATCCAGGAATGGGAAATCTGCCCAAAATCTGCCCAAAATCCAACCAAAATCCAACCAAACCTCCCCTGGCACAACTGGACCCCATCCCTCATTTTCTGGGAGATCATTCCGGAATTGTTGATGTTGGAGAAGTTCTCCGAGGCTGAATCCAAGCATTCCCAGCATTTCCGATGCTGACACTGATCCTTGTCCTCCCGAATCCATCCAGGAATGGGAAATCTGCCCAAAATCTGCCCAAAATCCAACCAAAATCCAACCAAAATCCAACCAACCCTCCCCTGGCACAGCTGGACCCCATCCCTCATTTTCTGGGAGATCATTCCGGAATTGTTGAGGTTGGAGAAGTTCTCCGAGGCTGAATCCAACCATTCCCAGGATTTCCGACGCTACCACTGATCCTTGTCCTCCCGAATCCATCCAGGAATGGGAAATCTGCCCAAAATCCAACCAAAATCCAACCAAAATCCAACCAAACCTCCCCTGGCACAGCTGGACCCCATCCCTCATTTTCTGGGAGATCATTCCGGGATTGTTGAGGTTGGAAAAGTTCTCCGGGGCTGAATCCAAGCATTCCCAGCATTTCCGATGCTGACACTGATCCTTGTCCTCCCAAATCCATCCAGAAATGGGAAATCTGCCCAAAATCCAACCAAAATCTGCCCAAAATCCAACCAAACCTCCCCTGGCACAGCTGGACCCCATCCCTCATTTTCTGGGAGATCATTCCAGAATTGTTGAGGTTGGAGAAGTTCTCCGGGGCTGAATCCAACCATTCCCAGCAATTCCAATCCTGCTCCTGTGTTTCCAAGAGGTTGTTTTATCCATGATCCCATCCCAAAACGCTTCCAAGTGTTTTCCATTTATAGTGGGTTTGGTTCGTTACTTAAATTAATGTTAATTAATTTAATTTTGTTAATTTAATGTTGTAATTTTCTTTAGTTATGTTAATTAAATTAATTTACTTTAATTTGTCATTATTTTTTCAATTTTGAGATTTATTAAATAATGTGTTGATGAGTGGGTTTGGTGCTATTATTATTATTATTATTATTATTATTATTATTATTATTATTATTATTATTATTTTAATAATATTATTATGTATCATAATAAAATTAATTAATATAATAATATTGATAAATATTATTAATAATACCATTAGTACAATAATATACTAGTAATATTATAATGATAATATTATATTAATATTATATAGTGTTATAATAATATTATAATTATTTTATATGATAATGTTACTATAATATTATTATAATACATAACAGTATTATTTTTTATTTTATAATTATTATATATTTATAGATTTATATAATTTATATATATAAAATTATATAGATTTATATAATTTATATAAATCTATAAATCTATAAAATCTATAAAATATATAAAATACAGAAAATCTATAAAATATATGCAAATGTTTAGAAATATAGAAACAATAAATATTATTGTTAATAATAATTATTATAATTACTATAAATTATATATTATCATATATTATAATTATAATGTATTTAATTTTCGTCGTGACACAGGATTAGGAGAGAGGTAAAGTCGATTTAAACCTTTAAAAGGCTACAAAACAGCATTTTATCAAAAGCAACTAAAAGTTCTAAAAACGGACTAAGAATCAAACCAAATTATTTTATTCTTTACTGATTATGTTGTTTTTATGGTTTTGTTAATATGTCTGTATTTTGGGTTTTTTTTTTTTGCCGTATTTTGGGTTTTTTTGTTGAATTTTGGGGTTGTTTTAGTTTTTTTTTTTACCCGATCTCCTTTCCCTGCTCTCCCCCGCAGGGCGGCCGCTATTCCATCAAGAACCGGAAGATGCTGGGCCCGGACGGGATCGTGTGGTATTCCTGGAAGGACACGGACTACTATTCCCTGCGGAAGGTGGTGATGATGATCCGGCCCCGCGCCTTCCGGCCCCACCTCTCCCCGTGACGCCTGCCCGGGACCTTCCCCGGCTCCGCGTCCCACGGGACGGCGGGAAGGGAGGGCCGGGAATGGCGCCGGGAAGCGGATTCAGGATGGGCCAAGCTGGTGCTGTTGGGTTTTGTGGGAATGGGCCCAGCCGGGATCCAACCGGGAATTGATCCCAGGGATCCAACGTGGGAGATCTCCTGGGAAGGTGGAGGTGGTTCCTGGGAAGGGAATGGATGCAACAGAGATCCAGCACGGAAGCGATCCAAGACCTCCAATGTGGGAGATCTCCTGGGAATGTGGAGGTTGTTCCTGGGAAGGGAATGGATCCAGCCAGAATCCAACAGGGAATTGATCCGAGTGCTCCAACGTGGGAGATCTCCTGGGAATTTGGAGGTGGTTCCTGGGAAGGGAATGTAGATCCAACCAGGACCCAAATCCCCTGGGAATGTGGAGGTGATTCCTGGGAAGGGCATTCCCAAGACTAAATCCAGCTTGGAAGGGAATGCATCCAATCAGGATCCAAATCTGGGAATGTGGAGGTGATTCCTGGGGAAGGAATGGATCCAACCAGAATCCAACTGGGAATTGATCCCAGGGATCCAACATGGGAGATCTCCTGGGAAGGTGGAGGTGATTCCTGGGAAGGGAATGTGGATCCAACCAGGACCCAAATCCCCTGGGAATGTGGAGGTGATTCCTGGGAAGGGCATTCCCCAGACTAAATCCAGCTTGGAAGAGAATGCATCCAATCAGGATTCAAATCTGGGAACGTGGAGGTCATTCCTGGGGAAGGAATGGATCCAGCCAGAATCCAACCGGGAATTGATCCGAGTGCTCCAACGTGGGAGATCTCCTGGGAATGTGGAGGTGGTTCCTGGGAAGGGAATGGATCCAACAGGGATCCAGCATGGAAGCGATCCGAGACCTCCAATGTGGGAGATCTCCTGGGAATGTGGAGGTGATTCTGGATCCAGTTGGGATCCAACGGGGAATTGATCCAACGTGGGACGTGTCCTGGGAATGTGGATCCAACCAGGACCCAAATCCCCTGGGAATGTGGAGGTGATTCCTGGGAAGGGCATTCCCAAGACTAAATCCAGCTTGGAAAGGAATGCATCCCATCAGGATCCAAATTTGGGAATGTGGAGGTGATTCCTGGGAAAGGAGTGGATCCAACCAGAATCCAACTGGGAATTGATCCGAGTGCTCCAACATGGGAGATCTCCTGGGAATGTGGAGGTTGTTCCTGGGGAAGGAATGGATCCAGCCAGAATCCAACCAGGAATTGATCCAAATGCTCCAACGTGGGAGATCTCCTGGGAATGTGGAGGTGATTCCTGGGAAGGGAATGGATCCAACAGGGATCCAGCACGGAAGCGATCCGAGACCTCCAATGTGGGAGATCTCCTGGGAATTTGGAGGTGATTCTGGATCCAGTTGGGATCCAATGGGGAATTGATCCAACATGGGACGTGTCCTGGGAATGTGGATCCAAGCAGGACCCAAATCTCCCGGGAATGTGGAGGTGATTCCTGGGAAGGGAATGGATCCAATGGGGAATCGATCCGAGTGCTCCAGTCTGGGAGATCTCCTGGGAATGTGGGGGTGATTCCCGGGAAGGGCATTCCCAAGACTAAATCCAGGATTTCGGGTGCTGGGAATCAGCTCCAGGCTGATCCGCGTGGAGTTCCATGCCCGCCAACCCAATGGGAATTTCCCGAGGGAAGCAACGGAAGCGCTCCTGGGGGGGTTTTCCCCGTGGGATTTGATGGAGCAGATTTTATTCCTGAGGATTTGCATCCCGTTTCCGAAGATCCCGAAGATCCACAGCCGCGGGGATGCAGGGAATCGGCTCCGAGGGAAACTGGGAGATCCAAGGTTCATTCCCAGAGATGGAATCACAGGAAAACGAGGAAGGATTGTGTTCCACACCCTTGGGAATAAAAATGTTCCAAATGCAAGGATTCCAAAGCGCAAAAAAAACCCCCAAAAAACTGGGAAGTTTTTCCATTTCCCCTTCCATTTTCACCTCCCAGCCCTTCCTCTGGCAAAGAATTCCGGATGGATTTCCCGTCCATCCTAAAAGGGGATCAGGAATGATCAGACAGGATTTAAACCCCATTTTTTTCCACTGCCTTAATCTGGATAATTAGAATTGATTTGGCTAATTTGAATAATTGATTTGAATAATTAATTTGGATAGTTAATTTTAATTTTCCATGGGTAGTTTCAGCCGGAAACCCTCCTTTTTTCCTGGCTTTGCCTTTTCCCAGGATCTGGATTTGGAATCTGGGACTCGGCTCCACCCTTCATGAACTTGGTGATGAATATTTAATTTAATTTAATTTAATTTAATTTAATTTAATTTAATTTAATTAATATTGAACTCAATTAATATTTAATTAAATTACCTTTTTTCCTATTCCATGTTTTCTGAGGAGGGAAAAATGGATTTATCCCTTCCAACCATTCCCTTCCCTCTTGGTGCTCTCCTGGTGGATTCCTTCTGACATTCCGGACTCTGTTTTCCCTGGAATGTCGTTTTTTATGGATAAATCCATGGAAAAGTTGCCTTCCAAGCATCCCACAAATAAATAATTCCCAGAGAATGAACCAATGTTTTTTTCTTGTTTCCCAAGATTCTCCTGGATGTGTTTTGGATCTGAACATTCCCATTGGATCACCAGCCAAAATTCCATGATCCTTCCTGGATAATACCCTGCTAAGGGATTAATGAATCACTTAATAAGCAGAAGCTTAATTAATTAATTAATGATCCCATTACTGCTTTTATCCCAGGTGCAAATTCCTCCCTTTTATCCAAGTCTTGGATTCCAGGAGGATCCAGGGAATCCTTGGAGCCTTTTCCAGAGGGGTTCCAAGAGAGCTGGGATTGGGGCAAGGGCTGGAGGGAGCCAGGGAATGGCTTCCAGTGGGAAAGGGGAGCTTGGGATGGTGGGATCTTGGGAAGGGATTCCTGGCTGGGCTGCAATTCCCAGAGAATCCCTGGATCCCTGGCAGCGTCCCAGGGTGGATTTGGAGCACCCTGGGATGGTGGGAAGTGTCCCTGGGATGGGATTGAAGGTCCATGGATCCCATCCCAAACCATTCCGGGATTCTGGGATCAGGGACACTCAGGATCCATCCCGAGGGATTTTTATGGAATTCAGGGATGGAAAAGGGAAGGGAGACCCTTCCTGGAATCCCGAATTCCCAGTGAAACCCCTGGATCCCGAAATTCCTTCTCAAGGAGGAGTCGGGATGGGGCTGGATCCAATGGCAGGCTGGGAGAGCAGCTGGGAATGTGCAGCTGGATCAGGGGAGGATCCAGGGAATCCTTGGAGCCGCTTCCCCATCCCAAAGGGGCTCCAGGAGAGCTGGGACTGGGGCAAGGGCTGGAGGGGCAGGAGCCAGGGAATGGCTTCCAGTGGGAAAGGGGAGCTTGGGATGGTGGGATCTTGGGAAGGGATTCCTGGCTGGGCTGCAATTCCCAGAGAATCCCTGGCAGCGTCCAAGGAAAGGTGGGATCACCCTGGGATAATGGAAGGCATCAATGGGAGAAAAAGAATTCCCCAAATCCTCGTTCCTCCGGATTCCCCAGGCCGTGGAATGCGATCATCCTGGAATCCTGGAGTGGTTTGGGTGGGAGGGGACCTCAAAGCCCACCCCATTCCATGGACAGGGACACCTCCCACCATCCCGGGTTTTTCAGGAAGTGTGGATGGATCCATGTCCTCTTTTCCTGCCCCACCTGGACACCACGGGAATCCCAGCTGCACCCACAGGGAAGCCCAACGCCCTTTCCCTGGATTTGTCTGATCCCACACCCATGGGAATCACCCATCCTCAAAGATTCCCAGGATCAGGGAGGATCCTGGGATCTCCTTATCCCGGATCAGAGAGGATTGGACACTTTGGACCCTCTGGAATGCTGCTCCTGAATTTTGTTCCCATTTTCTGGTGGAAAAAAGACGGAAGGGGAACATTCCCATTGCTTCCTCCGTGGAGCTGGAGCAGGAATTCCCAGGATTTCCTCCTGACCCTGAGGAACGGATTTTTTTTTTTTTTTTGCCTATTCCATGGATATTCCACGGATGGATGTTCCCACCTCATATCCAGCTCTTTCCCAGTTTCCTCCCCTCCCAGCACACGGATGGAATTGGGATCTGACTCCCAGCTCCAGGTCTGGGACGGGAAAATTTCATGGGATGAGTTTGGAACTCCCAAATTTTGGGGAATGGGGAGGGAGGGGGAACAGCCCAGCCTCCCACCCTAATTCCCTCCTTTTCCCAACAGTGGGATGCCCCAATCCCGAAAAAAAAAAAAACCACACGGGAAGCACCGCAGGGATCATGGAAACCAAAGGAAAGGCCAAGGCAGTTTTATTTACATCCGTAGTGTACAAAAAAAAGGACAGCTCGTGCCACAATCCGTCCCCGATCCCGTTTTTCCCCCTTTTCCCCAGGGTTCTCCCCGGGGCTCCGGGTCGGAGCTCGGAATGTCTCACCCGGACACGGCGGAGACCCAAACCCTTCGTTCACACCCGGGCTGGAATTTTGGGGGGAGCTGCAGCACTGGGAAGCGCTTCCAGCGGCTGGGAGTGCAGGGAATTCCCACCCCGTCCCCTGGAAAATCCAATTCTTCCTTCTCCCCGCGCTTCCTGGAGGCAGAGAATCCCCCCGGGAATCATGGCAGCTCCCAAAAAAAGCATCTCCTGGAATACCGAGGAGGTTTTCCACCCTCCCAGGTGTCACCAGGAGGTGCCACCGCGTGTCCCCAAAGGGTTCCCATGGATATTTTTCCCTGCTCTCCGCAGGGCTCTGTCCCACCTCCAGCTTTTTCCCTGAATTTTCCCTCATTCCCTTCCACCGTGGTCTCCACAGCCCCGCCCTGGCTTCTCCTGCTGCTCCATCCCCGGGAGCCGATGGTTTTCCAGCTGGAAAAGGGGGGGGTTTCACCCAAGAATTCCCAGTGGGGTTGCGAATTCCCATTTTTTGGGAGGTTCTTACTAAAAAAGCTTCTTTGGGAATTCACGGGGCTTTCCAATGTCACCCCTTGGGAAGGATCATGGGCGTCTCCAACAGCTGGGAAAAAACCTTTGGAGCAAGGGAATTTCACTCCCTGACCACTTCCAACGGTGGCGGTGGGTAAAAAAAAAACTTCTCCCCCTTCCCGAAACGGTGCTGGAAGGGCAAAAAAATCCAGGAAGAGATCCCAAATCCGGGCGGGAGCAAGGGAGGGACACCAAGAGATGCCGCAGCCCACGGATGGGATGGGATGGGATGGGATGGGATGGGATGGGATGGGATGGGATTGGACGGAGAAGACTCCGGAGGGATTCCCGCCCGCCCCGCCTGCCCAGCACCAAATTAAAGTCACACACGACGCACATTTCCCACAATTCCCGCCCCACCCGCTCCGCATTCCCGGGATTTGCCCCGGGCATCACCTCCTCATGTCCCCTCCGGACCTGGCTGACGGGGCGGGACCCACGCTGGGGTGGGCATCCCGAAATTCCCGCCCTCATCCCTTTCCCTCCCCACCCTCCCCCGGAACGACGACGACGACGACTCCGATGGCTTCACCCCCTCAACTCGTCACATCCACGAACAAAGAAAGCAGAGGAACGTCCACCATTCCCACACCATTCCGACCTTGGAGCTGCCTGGAAGCCTCCGGCACCTCCCCGGAGCTGTCAGTCCGAGCAGAGCCTCTTTACCTGGAGGCTTCTTCCTTGAGCTCCTTGTTTTTCCTCACTTCTTCCGCGTGTTTGTCCTGTGGGATCGGGAAGGAGGAGGGGGAGGAGGAGGAAGAGGAGGAGGAGGAGGAAGGAGGAGGAGGAGGAGGAGGGGAACACGCGTTAGCCGGGTTCCAGGATTCCGGGATCCCCACGGACAGCGGCTCCGGAGGGGTTGAAGGCACGAGGTTCATCCCAAGCGTCCTCTCCTCCCCTGGGGTCACTTTAAGGGCTGCTGGTGGCACTTGGGGACACTTTGTCCTCGCCCTCTGGCTACGAGGGAGACGTCAACCGTCCCGGGAAGCCCCATGGAGCTGGGATTGGCTGGGATTTTCCGGCATTATCTGGCGCTCTCCGCCTCTGCCCCAACGGAGGCGTTCGGAGAAGGGCCCTGGGCGGGCTCCGGATGTTTTGGAGGGAGCTGGAGGTGGTGAGGGTGGGATTTTCCGTGCGGAGGTTGGGAACAGACCTGATTCGGGAGAGAGAAGAGGGCTGGAAGGGTGGGAATGGCTCCCAGCACGGAGCTGGGGAGCTGCCGGATCCGTGGGATGGGACACGGGGGGAGATCCGCCAGCCCGGAGGTGGGAAAAGTGCGAGGGGAGCGGCGGGGATGGGGCTGGGATGGAATTTCCAGAGAAATTCGGGAAATCCTGGAAATTGGGGCTGCCCCTGGATCTCTGTAAGTGTCCAAGGAAGGGTTGGATGGGGCTTGGAGCAACCTGGGATAGTCCAAGGAAAGGTTGGAGCAACCTGGGATAGTCCAAGGAGAGGTTGGATGGGGCTTGGAGCAACCTGGGATAGTCCAAGGAGAGGTTGGAGAAACCCGGGATGGTCCAAGGACAGGTTGGACGGGGCTTGGAGAAACTTGGGATAGTGGAAGGCGCCGGGGGTAGAACCGGATGATCCTAAAGGTCCCTTCCAACCCAACCATCCCAGGATTCTACAATTCCTGGGATTCTGAGTCCCGCCTCGGTGGGACACGGGAAAAGGAAGGGCTTTGCTTATCCATGGACAAGACCCAGATCCCAACTCTCCGACCTCTCCCAAGCCTACAGATCCACCCAGGCAGGACCCTCCCCAATCCCAGTGGATCGCTGAGCTTGGGTGGGAAGGGAAGCGGGACCCCCCAGGAGCCACCATTATCCCGAATATCCCGACTCATCCCGACCCCTTTTCCCGGCGCCCACCTTCTCCTGGAGGCGCTCCAGCATGGCCGCCAGGTGGGCCTCGCGGTTCTCCTTGTTGGATTCCATCTTCTGCGCCAGCTTCTCCTTGGCCATCTTGATGAAGTTGTTGTTCTCCTCGATGGCCTTCTGGATCACTTCCCGCTCGTGTTCCCGCTTTTCCGCCAGGTGCTTCAGCAGCTCCGCCTCCTGGTACTGGAGGGGGGGCGGCATTCCCGGGATAAAGTCACCTCTTCCCAAAAAACGGGGGAACCCAAAAAAACCAGGGTGGGGGAATTCACCCACCTTCCTCCTCTCCTCCGCCGCTTCCAGCTTCTTCTGGATCTCCTCCAGGGAGGGGTCGCGGCGCCGGGGCAGGGAGGCGTTGAATTCCGGAATTCCGTCGAAGGACGGGGGCTTCAGGATGACCTCGAAGGACTGGCCCGAGGTGCGCTTGTTGAGCTCGATCACTTCCATGTCGGAGATGACGCACCAGGTCAGATCCACCGTGTCTGGGTTGGGGGGGAAAAGGGGGCGTGGGATGAGCCACGGGAATTCCCATTGCCGAGATTTCGGCACCTGCGGGAAGCCGATTCTGCCATCCCTGGTATCCATGAGTTTCACCAAGGTTTAGCCCAAAAAGCATCCCTGGGGTTCAGGGATGTGGGAAGTGGGGGTAAAATATCTGGGATTCCCATGGATGGGGCTGAGGTGGGAATATTTGGGAGAGCTGAGGGGTTGGGAATGTTCCTGTCTCTCCAACTCTCCCTGCTTTGGGAAGTGGGAATGGGATCATGGTCCCTTTTCCAGTGCGGATCCTCCTGGATAACCTGGAGGAGCCCCCCAAGGCTCTTCCATGGCCTCTGGACATGGATTGGGATAAATCACCTGGAGCTGAAAAATACGGATATGGGATGATGGGATAATCCCAGAGCCTCCCTGGATCCCAACCCATCCATGAGGTCAGGTTGGGAATATTTGGGAGAGCTGAGGGTTGGGAATATTCCTGAATCTCCATCTCTCCCTGCTTCGGTTAGTGGGAATGGGACCATGATCCCTTTTCCAGTGTGGATCCCCCTGGATAACCTGGAGGAGCCCCCCAAGGCTCTTCCATGGCCTCTGGACATGGATTGGGATAAATCACCTGGAGCTGAAAAATACGGATATGGGATGATGGGATAATCCCAGAGCCTCCCTGGATCCCAACCCATCCATGAGGTCAGGTTGGGAATATTTGGGAGAGCTGAGGGTTGGGAATATTCCTGAATCTCCATCTCTCCCTGCTTCGGTTAGTGGGAATGGGACCATGATCCCTTTTCCAGTGTGGATCCCCCTGGATAACCTGGAGGAGCCCCCCAAGGCTCTGGACATGGATTGGGATGAATCACCCAGAGCTGAAAAATATGGATCTTACATTCTGGGATGAAGGAACTGAGCCCTGCTGGATCCCAACCCATCCATGAGGTCAGGTTGGGAATATTCGGGAGATCTGCGGGAGCTGCCCAAGCCCCTCCAGATCCCAACCCAGCCTTGTGCTGAATTCCCAGAAAACTCCAGAGCTTCTGTGCCCCAGGGTGACCCTGCTCGTGCCGGGGAGGGGCTGGATCCCCCCCAGAAATCCCGGAATTCCGGGGGTTGGGAAGGGGGGTCCCACCTTCGTAGGCGTAGGTCGGCTTGTTGAGGGGATCCGAGAGGAAACAGGAGCAGAAGAGGGAGACGAGGGGCAGCTCCTTCATCTTCTCCTTGTAGGCTGGGAAGAGACGACGGCGTCGGGATCAGAATTCCAAGTGGGATCAGAGGGATGGAAGGGCCAGGGAAGGGTTGGGATAGGGGGAAAAATGGGATTGAGGGGATTCCAAGAGGTATCAGAGGGGTGGAAGAGCCGGGGAAAGGGTTGGGATGGAAGGAAAATGGGATGGAGGGAATTCCAAGGGTCAGGGAAGTTTTGGGATAGGGGTCAGTGGAATGAGGGGGCTGCCATGTATTAGGAAAAGTTTGGGATTGGGATCAGTGGGATGAGGGAGGCTCCACGTGCCAGGGAAAGGGTTGGGATGGGGGAAAAGGGATGGAGGGATTTCCAAGGGTCAGGGAGAGGGATGGGATTGGGATCAGAGGGGTGTTCCATGTGCCAGGAAAAGTTTGGGATTGGGATCAGAGGGAGGTTCCATGTGCCAGGAAAAGTTTGGGATTGGGATCAGAGGGATGGGGGTGCTCCATGTGCCAGGAAAAGTTTGGGATTGGGGTCAGAGGGACTGAGGGGGTCACTCCATGCCAGGCAAGGGCTGGGACTGGGGTCAAAGGAATGGAGAGGCTCCAGGTGCTGGGGAAGGTTTGGGATCGGGATCAGAGGGATGAGGGAGGCTCCACATGCCAGGGAAATGGTTGGGATGGGGGGAAAAGGGATGGAGGGATTTCCATGTGCCAGGGAGAGGGGTGGGATTGGGGTCAGAGGGATGGGGGGAATTCCACATTCCAGGTAAAGGGATGGGATTGGGATTAGGGGGAAGAGGGAATTCCATGTGCCAGGAAAGGGATCAGGATCAGAGGGATTGGGGAATTCCACATTCCAGGGAAGGGATGGAATCGGAATCAGAGAAATGGAGGAAATTCCACATTCCAGGAAAGGGATGGGATCGGGATCAGAGAAATGGAGGAAATTCCACATTCCAGGGAAGGGATGGGATTGGGATCAGAGGGGTTGGGAATTTCCACATCCCATGGAAAGGATTGGGATGGGGATGGCGGCCAGCCCCAAACATTCCAAGCAGGATGAGCTGAGGATCCCAGACGTGCAAAGGGAAAACTCGGGAATGGCCCGGGATTGTCCCGGGCTGTTGATCCCAGTTTGTCACCACTGGGATGGGATTGGGGAGCATTCCAGGGTCGGGATGACACCTTGGGATGGGTTTGGGGAGCATTCCAGGGTCGGGATGACACCTTGGGATGGGTTTGGGGAGCATTCCAGGGTTGGGATGACACCTTGGGATGGGTTTGGGGAGCCGAGGATGGGGGTGAGGGGTGGGGGGGTTTTGGGGTGGCGTACCGGCCAGAGTCATGGCGAGGAAATCCTTGGAATTCTGCAGGAAAAGCGATCCTGGGCCTGCGGAGGGAAGGAAGGGATTGGGTCAGTGGTGAGGTCCTGGGAATGGGATGGTGGGATGGAGGGATGGAATTATGGGATATAGGGATAGTGGGATATAGGGATAATGGGATATAGGGATAATGGGATATAGGGATATAGGGATGATGGGATGGGATAGGATGGGATGGGATAATGGGAAGAGATGGGACGATTTGGGATTTGGATGGGATGGGATAATGGGACAGGAACACACTGGAGTAATGGGATTGTGTGGGATGGGATAACGGGATGGGATGGGATAAGGGGATGGGATGGGATAACGGGATGCGATGGGATGGGATAATGGGATAAGGGGATGGGATGGGATGGGATAATGGGGTGAGATGAGATTATTTGGGATGGGAATGCACTGGGATACTGGGATGGGATAATGGGATGAGGATGGGGTAGGATAATGGGATAGGAATGCAATGGGATAATGGATGGGATGGGATGATTTGGAATGGGATGGGATAACGGGATGGGATGGGATAACGGGCTGGGATGGGATAATGGGACAGGAACACACTTGAGTGATGGGATTGTGTGGGATGGGATAATGGGATGGGATGATTTGGGATGGGATGAGTTGGGATGGGATGATGGGAAGGGGTGGGATGGGATAATGGGACAGGAACACACCGGCGTGACGGGACGGGATGGGATGGGATGGGCACACACCGGGATGACGGACACATCCCGTGGGATATTCCTGCCACACTCCGCCCTTCCCAACCCACACACGTGAGGACACGTGCCGGGAGCCACACACGGACACACCTGGACACACCTGGGCACGCCTGGACACGCCTGGACACACCTGGACCCCTCCCAAATTCCCCCTCCAATTCCCGCCACTCGTGTCCCAACATTCCCAGCCCTCAGCTCCCCCCTTCCCATTGCTCCAGGATCCTCTCCTGCATCCCCCTGGGATCATCCCCGGGATCTCCAGGACCCCCACCCACCCCCAGGGCTTGGAATGGGAATTGGGAATGCTGAAAACCAGGATAATCCAGGCTGTCCCCCATTCCTGGGGTTTTTGGGTGTGGAAATGTGGAATCGCCCTTCCAAAGCACGGAACGAGGTGGGATTTGGGGATTATTCCCAGATTTTGATCCCCAAATCCCTCCTGCGAAACCGGGATCCAAAAATCCCCGCAGCTCCCGAGGGAATGAGCATTCCAGGGCTGCGCCATGCCCCACCCATCCCGATAAATTCCCAGCCCTCCTTCCCAAATCCTGCTGGGAATCCCAAAAATAACCTGGCTGCAGCTTCCAGAGGCTGCTGGGAGGAGGTGGGAACAGGGAGAAAATCTGGGAAATATCCAGCTGGGATCCACTTCTCCTGACAGGGCTTGGGTGGGGATGGATTCCTGGGTTCTGGTTATCCACGGATAACCCAGCTGGAAGCCATTCCCTGGCTCTGGCATTCCCACCCCAAATCCGGCTTTTCCCTGGGATCCGCCGGCATTCCGTGCCCGCTCCCCAGCCCTCACGTGGCGTTCCCACGGGATGAAACGTGGGGATCGCCCACCAGGGCCGGAACGGGTGGGAAACGGGATCCATCCCTATGGATACGGCGGGATGGGAGGGGAGTGGCCCAGCCCCGTTCCTGCCTGGGTTGGAGACGATTTTCCAGGGGTTTGGAGGAGGGAATTCCTTCCCTGCCCCGTTCCCAGTGGGAGTGGGCTGTGGCAGGGGATCTGCTGCCGTCACCCCAAAATCCCCGTGTGGATGGGATGATCCCGATCCTGACCAGGCGATCCCATTCCTGAACGAGCGATCCCATTCCCAGACAGGTGATCCCATTCCTGAACGTGTGATCCCATTCCCAGACAGGTGATCCCATTCCTGAACGTGTGATCCCATTCCTGAACGTGTGATCCCATTCCCAGCCAGGCGATCCCATTCCAAACCACGCCATCCTATTCCTGGCTGCACAATCCCATTCCCGACCACACAATCCCATTCCCGAACACGTGATCCCATTCCAAACCATGCCATCCTATTCCTGGCCACACGATCTCATTCCCAGCCACACAATCCCATTCCCAACCAGGTGATCCCATTCCTGACCACTTGATCCCATTCCCGACCACGCTATCCCATTCCCAGCGAAGTGATCCCATTCCCAACCACACAATCCCAAAATCCCAAACATGCAATCCCATTCCCAGCCCCGCCATCCCATTCCCAACCTCACCATCCTATTCCAAACTACATGATCCCGTTCCCAAGCATGGGATCCCATTCCCAACCACAGGATCCCATTCCCAACCACACAATCCCATTCCCAGCCAGGTGATCCCATTCCTGACCATGCCATCCTATTCCCAACCATACAACCCCATTCCCGACCATGTGATCCCATTCCCAGGCACAAAATCCCATTCTCAACAACACCTTCCCATTCCCAGCCAGGTGATCCCATTCCAAACCACGCCGTCCTATTCCTGGCCACACGATCCCATTCCCAGCCACACGATCCCATTCCCAACCCCGTGATCCCATTCCCAGCCACACCATCCCATTCCCAACCCCGTGATCCCGTTCCCAGCCACACCATCCCGTTCCTGACCACACAATCCCGTTCCAAACCACGCCATCCCATTCCCGACTGCGTGATCCCATTCCCAGCCAGGTGATCCCATTCTGAACCATGCAACCCCATTCCGAAACACGCAATCCCAAAATCCCAGCCACACAATCCCATTCCCACCCATGCAATCCCATTCCTGGCCACACAATCCCATTCCCAACCACATGATCCCATTCCAAACCATGCTGTCCTATTCCTGGCCGCGTGATCCCATTCCCAGCCGCACCATCCCATTCCCAACCTCGTGATCCCATTCCCAGCCACAAAATCCCATTCCCAACCACACAATCCCATTCCAAACCACACCATCCCATTCCCAACCACCAAATCCCATTCCAAACCACACAATCCCAAAATCCCAGCCACACCATCCCATTCCCAACCACACCATCCCATTCCCAACCACCAAATCCCATTCCCAGCCACACCATCCCATTCCCAACCACACCATCCCATTCCCAAACCGCGGGATCCCATTCCCAGCCAGCCGCACGTGGCAGGGCGAGGGATCCCGCGGGATTCACCCTCCGCAGAGCTGCCTTCATCCCTTTTCCCACCCTGAATCCCATGGGAAGGACCCTCCCATCTCCCATCATCTCCCATCTCCCATCATCTCCCATCTCCCATCTTTTTCCCTGGAAAAAGCATCCACCCATGGATGAAGGAATGGGAAGGGATTTGTGGAGGGTAGGGGGGGGGGGTCCCCATTCCCTGCCTGGAAAACTGGGAAGCTCCAGAGGGGGGAAAAATGGGATGGCGGCTCCTTTTCCCTCTCCCCCCCCACCCCTCATCCCTTTTTTTTCCATTTCCCTGGAATAAAAATTCCAGCGGCCGCTTCCACCGGCAGGAATTCCACATTTTTTGGTGGGGGGGGGGCTCTGGGTGGGGCCGGCGCAGCCCCCGAGGGGGTGCAGAATCCCGGGAATGCTGAAGAGGATCCTCCCAGGACAACAGGGCGAGGGGCTCCCAAAAATCTGGGGCAGGGTGGGGATCCCAGGAATGCGGAGGGAGCGGGGTCCGCCCCGGGAATTTGGGACTCCGAGGATGCTGGGGGCGGGGGGGGGGGCGAAATCCCGGGATTTTGGGGGGGTTCGGGTGCCCCGAGGATTTTGAGGGTGCAAAATTCGTGATTTTGGGGGGTTTTGGACCTCGAGGATGCTGAGGGGGGGGCAAAATCCCGGGATTTTATGGGGATTCCGGTCCTGTGAGGATTTTGAGGGTGCAGAATCCCAGGATTTCGGGGGGATTTGGTCCCCCGAGGATGCTGGGGGGGGGGGGTGAAATCCCAGGATTTTATGGGGGTTCGGGTGCCCCAAGGATTTTGAGGGTGCAGAATCCCGGGATTTTGGTCCCCCCAAGGATTTTGAGGGTGCAGAATCCCGGGATTTTGGTCCCCCCAAGGATTTTGAGGGTGCAGAATCCCGCGATTCCGGGGGGATTCTGGTCCCCCAAAGATTTTGCAGAATTCCAGGATTTGGGGCGGGGTTTGGTTCCCCGAGGATTTTGAGGTTGCAGAATTCCGGGATTTTAGGGGAGGTTTGGTCCCCCCGAATATGGTGGGGGGTGCAGAATCCCTGGATTTTAGGGGGATTTGGGTCCCCCGAGGGTTTTGAGGGTGCAGAATCCCGGGATTGTGAGGGGGCTCGGGTCGCCCAGGGATGCTGGAATGGGGGTCCCCCCCCTCAGAAATGGGGGTGGCCGAGGATCCCGGGATTTTGGGGGGGGGGGGGTCCCCTAAAGGATTCTGGGGGTGGGGGGGATTCTGCGGATCCCCGGAAAATTCTGGGAATTCTGGGAATGCCGGGGGTGCAGAATCCCTCGGGAATTCTGGGGGTGCGGAGACCCCGAGGACGCTGATCCCCCCCCAAACCCAAATTGGGGGGCGGCAGCCGAGGATGAGGATGGGGATGAGGATGAGGATGGGGTGGGGAGCGGGGAGGGGGAAATCTCCAAAAGGAAGGGGATAAGGAATTCCAGACAGATGGAAAACGCCCCGGGAAGAGCGGGACCAGCACCCCAAAAGGGATGGGGACACCAGGGGGGACAAAATGGGGACCCCCAGAGCAAAACTCCCGAACACCCGCCCCCTCCACCCCTCCTGCCCTGAACGGAACCGGCTAAAATTAAAAATTCCCCCCAAAAATTCCCCCAAAATAGACCCCCAAAAAAATGCCCCCCAAAAAATTCTCAAAAAAAATGCCAAAAAAATCCCCCCCCTCCAAAAAAAAAATTTCACAAAATAATCCCCCCCAAAAAATGGCCCCAAAAAAATTCTCAAAAAAATTCCCCCAAAAAATTCCCAAAAAATTCCCATAAAATTCCAGCGGGGTCTGCCGGACTCGCCCCACGGCGGTGGTCGCGCTGCTCCTCTCCCCACATCCTTTACGCCCCCCCACCCCCCAAAATCTGCCGCACTTTAACCCCCCCCCTATACAGACCCCCCCCCAAATCCACCCGAACCCTCCTGCCCTGAACGGAACCGGCCGAAATTCCCCCCAGAAAATCCCCATAAAATTCCAGCGGGGGCTGCCGGACTCACCCCACGGCGGCGGTCGCGCTGCTCCTGGCGCTCTCCCGGCTCCTTTAACGCGGCTTTGGAACATCCCGGGCGGGGGGTCCCCAGCGCCCCCCATGACATCATCGCCCGGCCCTCTGATTGGTCGAGAGCCCCGTGCGAATGAGGGCCCCGCCCGGTGACGTCACAGCCCGCAGCTATTTTGGGGGTTGGAGCAGGGAAAGGGGAAAAAAAAAAAGACGGGGGGAAAAAAAAAGGGATGGGTGGAAAAATTAAGGGATTAAAAAAAAAAAAAAGGGGGGGGTTTGGGGTGAAAAATGGGGATTTTGGGGGTTGGATGGGAAGGAGGGATGCGGAGCAGGGAGGAGATTGGGGGGGACAAAGTGACAAAGGGACACGGAGGGGTTCGGGGCGTCGCGAGGGGGGCGAGTGTCCCTGGTCCCTTTTGTCACATGGTGGGGACATTGGGGTGTCCCCCGAATCTGGGGGGCAGAGGAGTGACACCGATATGGGGGGGGGGGGGCGACAATGGGGTGACACTGATATAGGGGGACAGTCAGGTGACATCGATATGGGGGGACAATGGGGTGACATCAGTGTGGGGGGAGAGACAGTGGGGTGACATCGATATGGGGGGACAATGGGGTGACAACTCCAGGGTGGGGGAGAATGGGGTGACATCGATATGGGGGGACAATGAGGTGACATCAATGTGGGGGAGGGACAATTGGGTGACATCGATATGGGGGGGACAATGGGGTGATATCGATTTGGGGGGGCAATGGGGTGACATCGATATGGGGGGACAGTGGGGTGACATCAGTGTGGGGGGGAGGGACAATGGGGTGACATCGATATGGGGGGACAATGGGGTGATATCGATTTGGGGGAATAATGGGGTGACATTTCCAGGGTGGGGGACAGTGGGGTGACATCGATATGGGAGGGGGACAATGGGGTGACATCGATATGGGGGGACAATGGGGTGATATCGATTTGGGGGAATAATGGGGTGACATTTCCAGGGTGGGGGACAGTGGGGTGACATCGATATGGGAGGGGGACAATGGGGTGACATCGATATGGGGGGACAATGGGGTGACATCAATGTGGGGGACAGTGGGGTGACATCGATAAGGGGGGACAATGAGGTGATATCGATTTTGGGGGGGACAGTGGGGTGACATCGATATGGGTGGGGGAAATGGGGTGACATCGATATGGGGGGGGACAATGGGGTGACATTTCCAGGGTGGGGGACAAAGTGGTGACATCGATATGGGGGGGACAATGGGGTGATATCGATTTGGGGGGACAATGGGGTGACATCTCCAGGATTTGGGGACAACGGGGTGTCCTGTCCATCCTGAGGGACAATGGGGTGACATCTCCAGGATTTGGGGACAACGGGGTGTCCTGTCCTGTCCTGTAGGACATTGGGCCGTCCCCTCCACCCTCCCATTCCCAGGACATGTCCCAATCCCGAACCCACCCCGTCCCATCATTCCCAGCCCCAAATTCCCGCCAGGACTCGTCCTCCATCCCCAATCCGGGCCACGGGAACACGGAGAGGCCGAGCCCCAGATCCCAAAACTATTTTGGGGCGAGCGGAGTCTCCGGGGAATCCGTGTGGAACGAGGGCACCTCCGGAGCGCCGAGTCCTTCCCAAATTCCATCTCTCCTTCCCCAAATCCGCCTCATCCCGGCCTATATTCCGACGGTCACGTGCCCGGCACCTCTGGGAATCATCCCGGTATTTTTAGGTTCTGGGTTTCTCCGTCACAGTTTGGGAACGTGGATTGCTCTGGAAAAGGGATTTAGGGTGGGTTTGTGGGGAGCAGGATATCGGGAAGGACGGGATGGCCCCGTTGGAATTTGGGGAGGAATTGGTTATTCCGGCTCTCATTCCCCAAATCCGCCTCATCCCGGCCTCTTTTCCACCGGTCACATCCCCGGCACCTCTGGGAATCATCCCGGTATTTTTAGGATCTGGATTTCTCTGTCATGTTTTGGGAACACGGATCGCTCTGGAAAAGGGATTTAGGGTGGGTTTGTGGGGGGCAGGATATCAGGAAGGATGGGATGGTCCCATTGGAATTTTGGGGGTGAATTGGGTATTCCAGATTTTCTTCCCCAAATCCACCTCGGGTTTTTTTGGGGTCTTTTTTTGGACATTCTGGCTCTGGAATGTTTGATTCCAGGTTGGGTGGGGATTGGAGAAATCTGGAATAGGGGAAGGCATCCTTGGGGTGGGATTTAAGGACCATTCCCACCCAAACCCTTCCACGACCCAATGATTCCATGGCAAGGACACCCCGCTGAAATTCCCAAATTTCCAATCCTTTCCCCACCACCTTCCAAGCGGGCGGAATTTGGGATTCCCGTGGGAACTGGAGCGCATTCCAGAGGGACAAAGGCCGGGAAAGGGTCAAATCCCAGCGGCCAAGCTGGGGACAAAGAGCCCTTGAGTGGCTCCGGGGACAGCCCGGCCGTGCCTGGCACTGGCGGCTCCTTTGAGATTCCCAGGATTCAGGCCCTTCCCGGGATCCCAGCTCTGGGCAGCACCCCCTTCCTGGTGGCCCTGGTGGCCATGGATCAGATCCTGGAGGTGGGAATGACGCTGGGAATGGCACTGGGAGGGCCACACCTGGAGGTGGCTCCTGTCCCCACATTCCAGGAGTGGCTTTTTTTAGGGATGGATTTTGGGATCAGACCCTGGAGCTGGGAATGACACTGGGTGCACTGGGAGGATCACATGTCCCCACTTCAGGTGTGGCTTTTTTAGGGATGGATTTTGGGATCAGACCCTGGAGCTGGGAATGGCACTGGGAGGGTCACACCTGGAGGTGGCTCCTGTCCCCACATTCCAGGAGTGGCTTTTTTAGGGCTGAGCTGGAATTCCCAGACAATCCCTGGATCCCCAGCAGTGTCCAAGGAAAAGTTGGATGGGGTTTGGATCATGCTGGAATCATGGGAAGTGTCCCTGGGATGGGATTGAGGGTCCATGGATCCCATCCCAAACCATTCCGGGATTCTGGGATCAAGGACACTCAGGATCCATCCTGAGGGATTTTTATGGAATTCAGGGATGGAAAAGGGAAGGAGAGACCCTTCCTGGAATCCTGAATTCCCAGTGAAACCCCTGGATCCTGAAATTCCTTCTCAAGGAGGGGTCGGGATGGGGCTGGATGCAATGGCAGGCTGGGAGAGCAGCTGGGAATGTGCAGCTGGATCAGGGGAGGATCCAGGGAATCCTTGGAGCCGCTTCCCCATCCCAAAGGGGCTCCGGGAGAGCTGGGATTGGGGCAAGGGCTGGAGGGGCAGGAGCCAGGGAATGGCTTCCAGTGGGAAAGGGGAGCTTGGGATGGTGGGATCCTGGGAAGGGATTCCTGGCCGGGCTGGAATTCCCAGAGAATCCCTGGATCCCTGGCAGCGTCCAAGGAAAGGTTGGATCACCCCGGGATGCGGGAGGTGTTGGGCTTGGAATGGGGTGGGATTTGAGCTCCTGCCCACCCAAACCATTCCCTTTCCATGATTCCTGTCCCTGGGAATTCCAGCGGTTCCCAGAATTCCCGGAGAATCTCCCCCGGTGGCTCCCGCATCCCCAGAAATCCCCCAAATTCGCCCCCAAAATCGCCCAAACCCCCCAAATCCTTGGGATGCTCCGGGTACCAGGCGGGAGGGGAGGGGCGGGGCAAAGGCGCGGTGTCGGGCGCTGATTGGTCAGAAATGACATCATCGATGAGCTGCCGGCGATGGAGGCCCCGCCCCGAATCCTGGGTGGGTCCACGGGGATCCCGGGATTGGGGCGGGAATTGTGGGAAAATTGGGAAAAAAGTGACGGGATTTTTGTTGGAAATTGGGATAAAAATGGGAAAATGGGATGGGGGAAATGTGGGAAAAATATGGGGGAAATTAATGAAAATAAATGTGAAATAAATGTGAAATAAATTTTTAAAATATATGCCAAAAATAGAAAATAAATTTAAAATAAACATGGATTAAATTTAAAATAAATGCAAAAACAAATATAAAATAAATATGTAAAATAGAGAATGAATATAGAATAAATATAAACGTAAGCCCCTAAAATATGGTATAAAGCAAATCAAAAAATAAATACAACACCCCCAAAATACAAAATAAATTCAGAATAAATTAAGAAATTATGATAAATAAATAGTTATGATTGAATGGATATAAAATATTTCCATCAAATATAAAATGCAAAATAATATATAGAAGAAATACAAAAAGAGAAGTAAATACTGTATGTAAACACAAATTAATTAAAATTTTACAATTAAGGTAAACATTAAAAAATACCGAAAGTAAGCGTCAAAATATGAATAAACAGTGATCAAAAATAAAAGTTAAAATGAAAGTCTAAAAAACAAAAGTAAAAGTGAAAAAACAGTTTTAAAAGTAAAAATAACAGAAAATAAAAAATAAAATAAATGTTACCATTTAAAAAATATAACGATTTTAATATTAAAGTTGAAATAAAGGCCTAGGGAAGAAAAATTAAAATTAATTAATTTTCTTCAACCCATTAAGAAATAAAATTAATTTTAAAATTATAAATTAAAACTCAAAAGCAAAATAAATTAAAACCTAAAAAATAAAACCAAATTGTAAAATAAAAAATAAAAATAAAAATAAAAATAAAAATAAAAATAAAAATAAAAATAAAAATAAAATAGACAAAATAAAAATAAAAATAAAAATAAAATAGACAAATAAAAATAAAAATAAAAATAAAAATAAAAATAAAAATAAAAATAAAAATAAAAATTAAAAATAAAAATAAAAATTAAAAAAACTATCAGTGAGACCCTTCCAAGCAAGAATCTGCTTTTTCCTGGGTGGAATTCCAGGTTTTGGGATGGAAAAGGTGCAGAGGAACCCCTCGACCCCCTCCAGTGTTTCCCCCACATTTATCCTCCAAAATTCCCAGAAAAAAGGGAAAAATCCCAGGCCTCACATTCCCGAACACATCTCAAATGTGCCAGAATTGGGGTTGGGATGCCCAGAATTCTGGGAATTGCCGGCATTTTGGGGTGGTGGGAAATGTCAGGATATGGGATGGGGAGGGGGATTGGGATGGGGAGGAGGGATTGGATTGGGATTGGGATTGGTGATGGGATTGGGATTGGGGATGGGATTGGGATTTGGATTGGGATTGGGGTTGGGGATGGGATTGGGATTGGGATTGGGGATGGGGTTGGGGTTGGGATTGAGATTGGGGTTGGGGTTGGGGATGGGGATGGGATGGGATGGGCATGGGAATTGGGATGGGATGGGATGGGATGGGATGGAATAAATGGATAGAATAATGGGATGGGATTAGGATTTGGGATTTGGATTGGGGTTGGGATTGGGGTTGGGATTGGGATTGGGGTTGGGATTGGGGGTGGAATTAGGGTTGGGATGGGGATGGGGATGGGGATTGGGGTTGGGGTTGGGGTTGGGGCTGGGATGGGCTGGGATGGGATGTGCATAGGAATTGGGATGGGATTGGGGTGGGATTGGGGTTGGAATTGGGATGAGATGGGATTGGGGTGGGATGGGATGGAATAAGTGGATGGAATAATGGGATGGGATTGGATTTGGGATTTGGATTGGGATTGGGGTTGGGGTTGGGGTTGGGATTGGGATTGGGATGGGATTGGGGTGGGACAGGATGGAGAGAAGGGATGGAGATGGGAATGGGATGGGATTGGGGTTGGGATTGGGATGGGGATGGTGATGGGGATTGGGATTGGGGTTGGGATTGGGATGGTGGTGGGGATTGGCACGGCAGAGCAGGATTGGGGTGGGATGGGTTAGGATTGGAATTGGAATTGGAATTGGGATGGGATGTGGATGAAAATGGAGATGGGATGGGATGGGATGGGATGGGATGGGATGGGATGGGATGGGATGGGATGGGATGGAGGGAAGGTGGATGGGGATGGGATGTGCAGGGATTTGGGATGCCGCAAATCCCTTTTTCCCCTCCCTTGCCGTATCCAGGGATACACCGTGGGAGGACCCCGGGGTCGCCCCCAGCTCCAGCCTCTCCCTTTTGTTTTCCCTCCTCCCTCTCTCGTTCCTGAGGAGCTTCCTGAGCAAATGCCGGGAAACCATGGAAACCACCCGCTCCCGTCGGAATCCAGGCAGGAAAAAAGCAGGAAAAAAGCAGGAAAAAAGCAGGAAAAAAGCAGGAAAAGGTCGGGAAGGGCCACCCAGGCCCCTTCCCTTCCCCCATGGAATCACCTGAAATCCCAAGGACCCACCTGGATTTGGGAAAAAACCGTTTGGGTGGGATTAACTCCGGGTAAAAACTCTGAACTTCCTCCTTTTCCCAACACCAACGAGGCATCTTCACTGGATTCCCAGAGCTGGGAATTCGGGGAAAAACCCCTCGGAGGGAAAAAGCTGTGGGGAAAAGGGTGGAGAAGGTGGGATGCTCCCAGGGGTGTTCCCACTGATGGTTTTCCATGTGTCAAATCCCGTGGGATTTTCCCCTTCCAAGAGCTGGGATAAGGATCACAGCAGGGATTCCTGGATCCCTAAAAACTGTGGGGGAAAAAAGCCTCTAAATCCTTTAATTCCTTATTTGTCAAGGAAATCCTTTCTTCCCAAAGCATTCCCAGCTTGGATCCATGGCAGAGAGCTTCAGGAAAATTTGGGATTTGGGCACAGAACCACACAGGGAGAGGGATATACGGATAATATTTCTAATGTTTATTAATATTTATTACCGATAAAAACCTGAGACAACACGAACAAATCTTTTTATCCCTGCTTATTTTTCCTTTTTTTTTTTTGTTGTTGTTTTTCCCGGAAAAGCACCTGGAGAACCCCGCCGGGAGGCGAGGAGACATCTCAGGTCGGGACATCCTCAAGGACACGGATGCGGAGCGGGCAGATCCGGAGCGTCTTGGTGTTGGCATCGCCCTGGGTGTTGCCCACGTAGAAATAGGGGAAGACGGGCCCGCCGAACTTCTCGTGGAACGTGTAGATGTGGCTCTGGAGGTCGGCGTCGTAGAAGGACAGCTCGCCCTCGGTGCAGTCCAGCTCCACCCGGACCCTCCGGATGTTCCCCGGCGCCGTCTGCGAGCGCACGGCGTTGGACGCCCGGCACTCGTCCTTGCCCTGGAGGTGGTAGATGTACCAGAAGCCGGAGCGGGAATCGTGGTGGTAACTCCAGTGGGAGCCTCTGTGGGGCCGGGAGACGCCCACCCTCCAGTTGGTCAGCCCGCCCAGGTCCACCTGCCAGGTGTGGAAGCCTTCGGAGAAGCCGCGGGAGCCCAGGATGCAGGGGGCGGAGGTGAAGCGCTCCGGGTTCTCCACGGAGCCCTTGTAGCTGCAGATGGAGACGCTGGAGAGGTCCTCGGAGACGGAGAGCCAGCCCGCGGCCGAGTTGGGATCCAGGCTGAAGGGGACTGCGGGGAAGGGGAGGGTTTTATGGGAAGCTTGGTAGGGATCCGTCTGTCCCTCCGTGGAGCCCTCGATGGGATCCATTCACACATGGATCCTTCCATCCCTACATGGATCCTTCCATGGATTCATCCATGGATGCCTTCCTCCATCCCTCCATCCCTCCATCCATCCATGGTTCCTTTCATGAATCCATCCATCCATCCATGGAACCTTTCGTGGATTCATCCATGGATCCCTTCCTCCATCCCTCCGTCCATCCATGGTTCCTTTCATGAATCCATCCATCCATCCATCCATCATCCATCCATCCATCCATCCATCCATCCATCCATCCATCCATCCATCCATCCATCCATCCATCCATCCACGGACCCTTCCATGGATTCATCCATGGTTCCCTTCCTCCATCCCTCCATGGAACCTTCCATGGATGCATCCATCTGTCCCTCCATCCATGGATGCTTCCATGGAACCCTCCCTCCATCCATCCACAGATCACTCCATTGATCTGTCCATCTGTCCCTCCATCCATGGATCCATCCCTCCCTCGATCCATGGATCCTTCCATCTGTCTCTCCATCCATGGATCCTTCCATGGATCCCTCCATCCATCCATTCATCAATCCATCCCTATCCATGGTTCCATTCATCCATGGATCCATCCATCCATCCATCCATCCATCCATCCATCCATCCATCCATCCATCCATCCATCCATCCCTACACCGATCCCTGTCCATGGATTTGTCCCTAACCCACATCACCCCTGGCAAACACAGATTCCCAAGTTTCCCTTTTTGAGGAACAAGCCCCTCCCTTCACTTCCCCAATCCCCAATCCCATCTCCACATTTCCCATCTTTCCAGACCCCATCACCATTTTTAGGGAGGAATCCATCTCCACATTTCCCATCTTTCCAGACCCCACCACCACCATTTTTAGGGAAGAATCCACTTCCACATTTCCCATCTTTCCAGACTCCACTACCACTATTTTTAGGGATCAATCCATTTCCACATTTCCCATCTTTCCAGACGGCCTCACCACCATTTTTAGGGAAGACTCCACTTCCACGTTTCCCATCTTTCCAGACCCATCACCACCATTTTTAGGGAAGAACCCCTCTCCACATTTCCCATCTTTCCAGACCCATCACCACCATTTTAGGGAAGAATTCTCCACATTTCCCATCTTTCCAGACCCCACCACCGTTTTTAGGGAAGAATCCACTTCCACATTTCCCATCTTTCCAGACCCATCACCACCATTTTTAGGGAAGAATCCCTCTCCACATTCCCCATTTTTCCAAACCCCACTGCCACCATTTTTAGGGAAGAATCCATCTCCACATTTCCCATCTTTCCAGACCCCATCACCATTTTTAGGGAGGAATCCATCTCCACATTTCCCATCTTTCCAGACCCCACCACCGTTTTTAGGGAAGAATCCACTTCCACATTTCCCATCTTTCCAGACCCATCACCACCATTTTTAGGGAAGCATCCCTCTCCACATTCCCCATTTTTCCAAACCCCACTGCCACCATTTTTAGGGAAGAATCCACTTTCACATTTCCCATCTTTCCAAACCCCACTGTCACCATTTTTAGGGAAGAATCCCTCTCCACATTCCCCATCTTTCCAGACCCCATCACCATCATTTTTAGGGAAGAATCCATCTCCACATTTCCCATTTTTCCAAACCCCACTGCCACCATTTTTAGGGAAGAATCCATCTCCACATTTCCCATCTTTCCAGACCCCACCGCCACCATTTTTAGGGAAGAATCCATCTCCACATTTCCCATCTTTCCAGACCCCCTGGAAAACCCCACTCTGGACATTCCCAGCTCCTCACCGGCGGTGATGGTGTCCAGCATCTTCTTCCACACGTTGTACTGGAGCGATCCCAGGTATTTGGCCACGTCCAGGAGCAATCCCGAGGGAACAGCTTCCGGCTCCTCGGCCGTGCAGGCGATCCTAGGGCAGGGATTGGCCGTGGAGAAAGGATTGGGATGAGGCACCCGGCATCTCCCAAGCTTGTCCTCCCTCCGTTCCCGCAAAATCTGGGATTTAACGCTTCCCACAAACCCCCAAATCCCGCTTTTTGTCCCCGCCGTCCTGCCTGGAACACGCAGGGGGCATCCAGCACCTCGGAGGGGACGCTGGAATTTTCTTGGAGCGGGGAGCTCAGGAGACCCCATCCGGCCAGCGGGAAGGGCTCAGCCATTCCCAGATTCCCATGGATATGGGATTATGTGACGGGACCAGGACCTACCTCCGCTTGCGGTTCTTGTGGGTCTGGAAAAGAAAAGAAAAGAGGAATCAGATCTTGGCTGCCACCGGAATTCCAACAGCCCATGGATCACTTGGGGGTGGCTGGATTGGGATCCCAGAGGGAATTACCATTGGGAATGTGGGAATTACCATGGGGAATGCGGGAATTACCATGGGGTAATGTGGGAATTACCACCGGGAATGTGGGAATTACCACCGGGAATGTCGGAATTACCACCAGGAATGTGGGAATTACCATTGGGAAATGTGGGAATTACCATGGGGAATGCAGGAATTACCATGGGGCATGTGGAAATTACCACCAGGAATGTGGGAATTATCACCGGGAATGTGGGAATTACCACCAGGAAATGTGGGAATTATCACTGGAAATGTGGGAATTACCATGGGGAATGTGGACATTACCACGGGGAATGTGGGAATTACCATGGAGAAATGTGGGAATTACCACAAGGAATGTGGGAATTACCATGGGGAATGTGGGAATTACCACGGGGAATGCGGGAATTGTCACGGGGAATGCAGGAATTGCCACGGGGAATGCGGGAATTGCCACGGGGAATGCGGGAATTACCATCAGGAAGGTGAGGTCGTCCTGCTTGAGGTCGGCCTCGAGCCGCGCGGCCTCGTTGAGCAGGGCCTGGCTGGCCTCCGCCAGCTGCTCCATCTTGCCCTGGATCAGATCCTGCTTCCGGCCCGCCTCCTCCCGCAGCTGCGCCAGCACCGCCTGCTCCTCGTCCCACAGGAACTTGTGCAGCTTCTCGAACTCCCACTTCACCTGGCGCTCCAGGCGCTCCGATTCCACCTGCGAACGTCGGCGCCTTGCTCCGGGCGGGAACGGTGGGAGCGCCCGAATTCCCGGGATTCCTCCTTCCCAGAGCTCAGGGACTCACTGGGATCACTGGGATCACGCTGCCCTTCCCAAATTCCCATCCCTGCTTCCCAAATCCCCATCACTCCCATTTTCCAGATAGGATCAATGCTTCACCCCCAGCCGCATGTGCAGGATTGGGATTGGGATCAATCCCGCCTCTGGAGCACCCAAATTCCCTGGATTCCTCATTCCCAGAGCTCAGGGATTCCCTGGGATCACGCTGCCCTTCCCAAATTCCCATCCCTGCTTCCCAAATCCCCATCACTCTCCTTTTCCAGGATAGAATCAGGGCTTTACTCCCACTGCATTCCCAAATCAGGATCAGCATCAATCCCACCTCTGGAGAACCCAAATTCCCTGGATTCCCCATTCCCAGTGCTCAGGGATTCACTGGGATCACTGGGATCACGCTGCCCCTCCTGAATTCCCATCCCTGCTTCCCAAATCCCCATTGCTCCCATTTTCCAGGATGGGATCAATGCTCAACCCCCAGCCGCATGTGCAGGTTTGGGATTGGGATCAATCCCACCTCTGGAGGACCCTAATTCCTGGGATTCTACTTCCCAGAGCTTAGGGATCACTGGGATCACACTGACCTCCCCAAATTCCCATCCCTGCTTCCCAAATCCCCACTGCTCACTTTTTCCAGGATGGGATCAGTTCTCCCCCTGGCTGCATGTGCAGGTTTGGGATTGGGATCAATCCCACCTCTGGAGCACCCAAATTCCCTGGATTCCCCCTTCCCAGAGCTCAGGGATCACTGGGATCATGCTGCCCTTCCCAAATTCCCTTCCCCACTTCCCAAATTCCCATCACTCTCCTTTTCTGGGCTGGGATCAGGGCTCCACCTCAGCTGCAGGTGCAGGTTTGGGATTGGGATCAATCCCTAATCTGGAGCACCCAAATTCCCTGGATTCCCCCTTCCCAGAGCTCAGGAATTCCCTGGGATCACGCTGCCCTTCCCAAATTCCCATCCCTGCTTCCCAAATCCCCACTGCTCTCGTTTCCAGGATGGGATCAATGCTCCACCCCCAGCTGCATGTGCAGGATTGGGATTTGGTTCAATCCCACCTCTGGAGCACCTGAATTCCCTGGATTCCCCATTCCCAGAGCTCAGGGATTCACTGGGATTCCCTGGGATCATGCTGCCCTTCCCAAATTCCCATTTCCACTTCCCAAATCCCCACTGCTCTCCTTTTCCAGGATGGAATCAGGGCTTCACTCCCACTGCATTCCCAAATCAGGATCAGGATCAATCCCACCTCGGGAGCACCTGAATTCCCTGGATTCCCCATTCCCAGAGCTCAGGCATTCACTGGGATCACACTGCCCCTCCTGAATTCCCATCCCTGCTTCCCAAATCCCCATTGCTCCCATTTTCCAGGATGGGATCAATGCTCAACCCCCAGCCGCATGTGCAGAATTGGGATTGGGATCAATCCCACCTCTGGAGCATCCTGAATTCCCTGGATTCTACTTCCCAGAGCTTAGGGATCACTGGGATCACACTGACCTCCCCAAATTCCCATCCCTGCTTCCCAAATCCCCACTGCTCCCTTTTTCCAGGATGGGATCACTTCTCCCCATGGCTGCATGTGCAGGTTTGGGATTGGGATCAATCCCACCTCTGGAGCACCCAAATTCCCTGGATTCCCCATTCCCAGAGCTCAGGGATTCCCTGGGATCACGCTGCCCTTCCCGAATTCCCTTCCCCACTTCCCAAATTCCCATCACTCTCCTTTTCCGGGATGGAATCCGGGCTCCACCCCATTGAACGTGCAGGATCGGGATCGGGATCGGGATCAGGATCGGGATGAGGACCGGGATCGGGGTCGATCCCAGCTCCAGGAGGGAACACGCACCTCGTTGTGCCGGGAGATGGATTCGTAGGATCGCCGCACGGCCCCAAAATCCTTGGCTTTATCCCTCAGGGATGACTCCATGTTCGCCAGCTTGGCCTGCAAGGGGGGGGAGACACCCTCAGGACTCCCCCATTCCCAGGATTTTCCGGGATTTTTCCGGGATGAACACCCTCAGAGCCGGATCCATGCTCTATCCAACCCTTCTCCTCGGGCAGCAGGGAGGAAGAGGAGCTTTGATCCATAGGGAATGCTCCTCTCTGTTGTTTGGGATATCCCGTCCCCGCCCATCCCGGTGCTCTGGGCAGCTCCATTCCCACTCCCATTCCCCATTCCCACGCGTCCCATTCTCATTCCTATTCCCATTCCCACCCATCCCATTCTCACTCCCATTCCCATTCCCCATTCCCCATTCCCACCCATCCCATTCCCACTCCCATTCCCACTCTCATTCCCATTCCCATTCCCACTCTCATTCCCATTCCCACTCCCACTCTCATTCCCACTCCGATTCCCATTCCCCATTCCCCATTCCCATTCCCATTCCCATTCCCCATTCCCACTCTCATTCCCACTCTCATTCCCACTCCCACTCCCATTCCCATTCCCATTCCCATAAATCCACTCTCATTCTCGTTCCCATTCCCATTCCCCCTCCCCATTCCCACTCCCACTCCCATTCCCACTCCCATTCCCACTCCCATTCCCATTCCCTCTCCCCATTCCCACTCCCACTCCCATTCTCTTTCCCACTCCCATTCCCGTTCCCGTTCCCATTCCCAGGAACCCCAGCCAAGCTTTTCCCGCCACGTTTGAAATCCAGCGGGATGAGTCAGGGCGGTGCCGGCTGTTTTCCAGCATGTCCTGGCAGCATTCCCAGCTCCTGGCCGCATCCCATCCCCTCCCCCTCCTCCTCCTCCTCCTCCTCCTCGGGCAGCCACATCCCTCCTTTCTGCCGGAATTGTGCAACTCCCAAATCCCAGCCCCGCTCCCAAAGCCTGGAATAACCAGCGTGGCTGGATCCGAGCTGGGATCACCGGGAATAATCATCCTGCTCCCCTTTCCCGCGGGATCATCATCCGGGATGGCGCCGGATAATTAAAGGGCAGGAGAGCATCCAGCAGCCGCCGCACGCCCGCAGGGAAGCGTGGCTGCCTCATCCCAAATCCTGGGAAATCTGGGAGAGCTCCAGGTTTTAGGGGTGCCTCTCTTTGCCGTCCATGCATGGGTGCATCCATGGATTCATCCCTGCATCCATCTCTGTTCATCCATGGATCCATTTATCCATGGATCCATTGCTCCCTCCATCCATCCATCCATCCATGGGTGCATCCATGGATTCATCCATCCATCCATCTCTGTTCATCCATGGATCCATTGCTCCCTCCCTCCATTCATAGATCCATCCATCCATCCATCCATCCATCCATCCATCATCCATCCATCCATCCATCCATCCATCCATCCATCCATCCATCCATCCATCCATCCATCCATCATCCATCCATCATCCATCCATCCATCCATCCATCCATCCATCCATCCATCCATCATCCATCCATCATCCATCCATCCATCCATCCATCCATCCATCCATCATCCATCCATCCATCCATCCATCCATGTCCATCCATCCATCATCCATCATCCATCCATCCATCCCTCATCCATCCATCCATCCATCCATCCATCCATCCATCCATCATCCATCCATCCATCATCCATCCATCCATCCATCCATCCATCCATCCATCCATCCATCTATCCATCCATCATCCATCCATCCATCCATCATCCATCCATCCATCCATCCATCCATCCATCATCCATCATCCATTCATCATCCATCCATCCATCCATCCATCCATCCATCCATCCATCCATCCATCCATCCATCATCCATCCATCTATCATCCATCATCCATCATCCATCTATCCATCCATCATCCACCCATCCATCATCCATCCATCCATCCATCATCCACCCATCCATCCATCATCCATCCATCCATCCATCCATCCATCCATCCATCCATCCATCCATCATCCATCCATCCATCCATCCCATCCCTCCATCCATCCATCATCCATCCATCCATCCATCCATCCATCATCCATCCATCCATCCATCCATCCATCCATCCATCATCCATCCATCATCCATCCATCATCCATCCATCATCCATCCATCATCCATCCATGCATCCATCCATCCATCCATCATCCATCCATGCATCCATCCATCCATCCATCCATCCATCCATCCATCCATCCATCCATCCATCCATCCATCATCCATCCATCCATCCATCCATCATCCATCCATCCATCCATCCATCCATCCATCATCCATCCATCCATCCATCCATCCATCCATCATCCATCCATCATCCATCCATGCATCCATCCATCCATCCATCCATCCATCCATCCATCATCCATCCATCCACCCATCCATCATCCATCCATGTTCATCCATCCATGTCCATCCATCCATCCATCCCGCCCCACCATCCCCTCACCCTAAAATCCGCCGCCGCCTCCTGCACCGGCCTCATCTTGTGCCCCTGGTGCTCCTTGGACCTCTGGCAGGAGAAGCACGCCAGCTCCTTGTCCTCCAGGCAGAAGAACTTGGGCTCCTCCTGGTGCGCGGGGCACCGGGCCACGCCGCGGCTCTGCCGCTGCCCTTCCTCCCTCAGCACCAGCTCCACCAGGTTCCTCAGCGTGTGGTTGACGCGCAGCTCCTCCAGCGAGGACCTCTCCTTGCACAGGGGGCACGCGTGCCGCCGGTGCTCCCACGAGCGGCTGATGCAGCCCTTGCAGAAGTTGTGCCCGCACGGCAGCGTCACCGCTTCCCGGAACGGCTCGTAGCAGATGGGGCACAGCAATTCCTCCTTCAAGCCCGGCGCGCTGGATGCTGCTGGAGCTGCCGAGCTGCTGCTGCTGCTGCTGCTGGGGCAGGCATCGTCTCCTTTTTCCATGCTGCGGGATTTTTGGGAATGGGATTTATTTTTTAATTTTTTTTGTTTCCTCCACTAAAGCTGCCCCGACCGGACAAACGGCTCCTCTTTCTGATGCAACCGCTCGGTTTCCTGCCGGTGACTCAGCCGCGCTCCCTCCCGCCCGCTGACACCGCCCCGGGGCCGCTGCCGGGGGGGTTCCGCACCGCGGGGACGGCGGCAAAAGCGGCTGGGACCCCCTCAGCCCCGCGGTTCGACCGAGAACCTTGCCCCGGACACGCCCGGGGCAGCCCCGGTGCCGGCTCTGGGTGCCCACGTCCCGGTCCCGGTCCCCTAAACTCGGGGCTGCTCCGGTGCCCGGTTCTGGGTTCCCAGGTCCCGGTTTCGGTCCCTCAAACTCGGAGCTGCTCCGGTGCCGGTTCTGGGTGCCAATGTCCCGGTCCCGGTCCCCCAACCTCGGGCAGCCCCGGTGCCGGTTCTGGGTGCCCATGTCCCGGTCCCGGTCCCCTAAACTCGGGGCTGCTCCGGTTCTCCACCCTCACACGGGGCTGCCCCAGTTCCCCAAACTCGGGGCTGCTCCGGTGCCCGGTTCTGGGTCCCCAGGTCCCGGTCCCGGTCCCCCAAACTCGGGGCTGCTCTGGTGCCCGGTTCTGGGTCCCCAGGTCCCGGTCCCGGTCCCGGTCCCCCAAACTCGGGGCTGCTCCTGTCCCCCAAACTCGGGGCTGCTCCGGTGCCCGGTTCTGCATCCCCAGGTCCCGGTCCCGGTCCCTGTCCCCCAAACTCGGGGCTGCTCCTGTCCCCCAAACTCGGGGCTGCTCCGGTGCCCGGTTCTGGATCCCCAGTCCCGGTCCCGGTCCCCCAAACTCGGGGCTGCTCCGGACCCCCAAACTCGGGGCTGCTCCGGTGCCCGGTTCTGGGTCCCCAGATCCCGGTCCCGGTCCCCCAAACTCGGGGCTGCTCCGGACCCCCAAACCCGGGGCTGCTCTGGTGCCCGGTTCTGGGTCCCCAGGTCCCGGTCCCGGTCCCCTAAACTCGGCGCCGCTCCGGACCCCCAAACCCGGGGCTGCTCCGGTGCCCGGTTCTGGATCCCCAGTCCCGGTCCCGGTCCCGGTCCCCCAAACTCGGGGCTGCCCCCGTGCCCGGATCCGGCTCCCCCGCCCTCTCCCGGGGCAGCTCCGGTGCCCGGTTCCGGTCCTCATGTCCCGGTCCCGGGTCCCACCTCCGGGGCTGCTCGGGTGACCGGAGCTGGACCCTCTGTCCCGAACCCGGATTTGGACCCTCACCCCGGGGTTCTCCCCCGTGCCCGGGCCCCGGGACAGCCCCGGTTCCCCAAATTCGGGTCCGAACCGGTGTCCCCCCGACACGGGCCAGCCCCGGGTGTCCGGACCTGCAATCCCGGGGCTGCTCCGGTGACCGGTCCCCCATCCCAGGAACAGCCCCTGTCTCCCATCCCGGCACTATTCCGGTGCCCGGTCCCCCAAATCCGGTGCCCGATCCCGCTCCCTCAACCCGGCCCAGCCCCTGCCCCCCATCCCGGGGCCACTCCCGGTGCCCCGTACCGCAATCCCGGTGCCCGGTCCCGGTTCCCAAGCCCCGGCCCAGCCCCTGCCCCCCATCCCGGGGCCACTCCCGGTGCCCGGTCCCGGTTCCTCAGCCCCGGTCCACCCCCGGTCCCCCACTCCCGGTGCCCGGTCCCGGTCCCCCAAACCCGGACCAGCCTCTGTCCCCCATCTCGGAGCTGCTCCGGTGCCCCCAATCCCGGTGCCCCGTACCCCAATCCCGGTGCCCGGTCCCTCATCCCGGAGCCATTCCGGTGCCCCGTACGCCAATCCCGGTGCCCCGTACCCCAATCCCGGTGCCCGGTGCCGGTTCCCAACCCCCGATCCCTCATCCCGGAGCCATTCCGGTGCCCCGTACGCGAGTCCCGGTGCCCGGTGCCGGTTCCCAACCCCCGATCCCCCATCCCGGGGCCGCTCCGGTGCCCCGTACGCCAATCCCGGTGCCCCGTACCCCAGTCCCGGTGCCCGGTGCCGGTTCCCAACCCCCGATCCCTCATCCCGGGGCCATTCCGGTGCCCCGTACGCCAATCCCGGTGCCCCGTACCCCAATCCCGGTGCCCGGTGCCGGTTCCCAACCCCCGATCCCTCATCCCGGGGCCATTCCGGTGCCCCGTACCCCAATCCCGGTGCCCGATCCCCCATCCCGGGGCCACTCCGGTGCCCCGTACGCCAATCCCGGTGCCCCGTACCCCAGTCCCGGTGCCCGGTGCCGGTTCCCAACCCCCGATCCCCCATCCCGGGGCCACTCCGGTGCCCCGTACCCCAATCCCGGTGCCCGGTGCCGGTTCCCAAGTCCCGATCCCTCATCCCGGGGCCGCTCCGGTGCCCCGTACCCCAATCCCGGTGCCCGATCCCTCATCCCGGGGCCGCTCCGGTGCCCCGTACCCCAATCCCGGTGCCCGATCCCTCATCCCGGGGCCGCTCCGGTGCCCCGTACCCCAATCCCGGTGCCCGATCCCCCATCCCGGGGCCACCCCGGTGCCCCGTACGCCAATCCCGGTGCCCCGTACCCCAGCCCCGTTCCCGGTTCCCAAGCCCCGGTCCCGCTCCACGTGGCGCTATCCCGGTACCTGCCGGCCCTTCCCGGTGCCGGTGCCGGTTCTGGGGTGGGGTTCCGCGGTACCGGGGGGTGTCAGAGGGTTGGGCCGGGGCTCTCACCTGGCGGACCGCACCTGGCACCGTTTGCAGCGCTCCCTCCTCCGCTGCAGGCGGCGCAGGGGGCCCCGCTCCCCTTCCCGCGACATTCCCGGTGTTCCTGATATTCCCGGAGCTCCCGGAGGGCGGAGCGGGATGGGAGGGTCGGGACGAGGCTCCGGGGGGACGTTCCCGGTGCTGGCCCGGCCTCTCCCGGCCCGGAGCCGCCCCCGGACGGGAAATTTTGGGATCCCAGAAATGCCAAAAAATTCATTTTTTTTTTGTTTCCTCTCTCCTCTCCCGTTTCCACCGGGAATGGAATCCCCCGAGGAATTCCTCCCGGGGATTTTCCAGGCGCGGCGCCCGCCTGGAGTTCTGCCCGTTCCTGTTTTTCCCCTTTTCCCTGTTTTCCACCCGCGCCAAAATTCCCTGGGGTTTTTTTTTGTTTGGTTGGTTGGTTTTGGTTTTTTGGGGTTTTTTGGGGGTTTTTTGGTTTTTTTTTTGGTTTTTTTTTTACGTTCCTACCTCGGGTGTCGCGTGGCGCCTCCCAAAATCTCCCGCTCCTCCCGCCCCCCCCAAAAAAAAAAAAAAATTTAAAAAATTCTTCCGCCGTGGGAAGCGGGGAGAAATTCAAAAATTCTCCAAGGAAAGACAAACAACGGGGGGGGAGGGAAAGAAAAAAAAAGGGGAAAAAAAAGGAAAAAAAAAAAAGAAAAAAAAGAGAAAAAAAAAGAAAGAAAAAAGGGGGAAAAAAAAGGAGGAAGAAAAAGAAAAAGGGAAAAAAAAGAGGGGAAAAACAGGGAAAAGAAGAAAAAATAAGAGAAAAAAGGAAAGAAAAAAAGGAAGAAAAAGAAAAAAAGGTAAAAAAAAAAGAGGGGAGAAAAAGGAAAAAGAAGAAAAAAATAAGAGAAAAAAAGAAAGAAAAAATAAGAGAAAAAAAAGAAAGAAAAAAGGAAAAAAAGAAGAAAAAAAAGGAAAAAGAAAAAAACAAGACGTGAAAAAAAAAAAAAAAAGAAAATTAAAAATTAAAAGATAATTTTTTTTTTTTTCCCAGCCTTTGGAGCCGTTGTTTTTCCAAAGGCTGCAAGTCCAAGGTTAAAGATAAAACTGGCTGGGAATCCACGCTGGGAATGTGGGAATGTGAGATTGGACTGGTGGGAAGAGGGGGATGGGGAAAAAAAAAAAATCAAAAAAAATCCCTGCTGGGAAAAAAAATCTCAGCCTGGAATTTGTGGGAATTCGGGGGACAGGGAAAAGGGGGATCGGGGTGGGATTTTCGGGAAGAGCCAGAGGGGGAAGCAGGAGGGATCATGGAATTGTTAAGGGTGGAAAACCCTCAGGAATAATCAGCAAATTCCAGGATCTGTGTCCCCGCCCCCCCCCCAAATCCAGAGGGATTTGAAATCCTGCCTGGAAAACCCTTCCCGGGCAGGAATTCCAAGCCTTGAACATTCCATGGGGGCTCTTGGGATCCTTGGAGCTGCCAGGGGTGTTTGGGATTTTGGGAAGGAATTCATCCCCTGGGAAGGTGGGGGAGGGCCTGGGCTGGAATTCCCAGAGAATTCCCTGGAAATGTCCAAGGGAAGGTTGGAGCACCCTGGGATTGTGGAATTCCCGGAATTTGACGATTCCAGGCCTCAGATCCCACGAGTTTGTGGCACTTCCCACAGTTCCAGGAATTCCCTGGATCCAGGAATTCCCTGGATGGTGGAAGGTGTCAGGCTTGGAATGGGATTGGATTTAGGCTTCCATCCCGGAATTTGGTAATTCCAGGCCTCAGATCCCAGGAGCTTGTGGCACTTCCCACAATTCCGAGAATTCCCTGGATCATGGAGGGTGTCAGGGCTGGAAATAAGATGGGATTTAATCTTCCATCCCGGAATTTGGTAATTCCAGGCCTCAGATCCCATGAGTTTTGTGGCGCTTCCCACAATTCCAGGAATTCCCTGGATCATGGAAGGTGTCAGGGCTGGAAATAAGATGGGATTTAAGCTTCCATCCCGGAATTTGGGAATTCCAGGCCTCAGATCCCAGGAGTTTGTGGCACTTCCCACAATTCCAAGAATTCCCTGGATCATGGGAGCTGCCAGGCTTGGAATAGGATGAGATTTAGGTTTCCATCCCAGAATCTGGGAATTCCAGGCCTCAGATCCCAGAGTTTTGTGGCACTTGCCACAAGAATTCCCAAGAATTCCCTGGATCATGGAAGGTGTCAGGGTTGGAATTGGGATGGGATTTAAGCTCCCATCCCAGAATTCCAGGCCTCAGATCCCATGAGTTTTGTGGCACTTCCCACAATTCCAAGAATTCCCTGGATGGTGGAAGATGTCAGGGTTGGAATGGGATGGGATTTAAGCTTCCATCCCGGAATTTGGGAATTCCAGGCCTCAGATCCCACGGTTTTGTGGCACTTCCCACAATTCCAAGAATTCCCTGGATCATGGGAACTGCCAGGCTTGGAATAGGATGGGATTTAAGCTTCCATCCCAGAATCTGGGAATTCCAGGCCTCAGATCCCAGAGTTTTGTGGCACTTGCCACAAGAATTCCCAAGAATTCCCTGGATCATGGAAGGTGTCAGGGTTGGAATTGGGATGGGATTTAAGCTCCCATCCCAGAATTCCAGGCCTCAGATCCCATGAGTTTTGTGGCACTTCCCACAATTCCAAGAATTCCCTGGATGGTGGAAGATGTCAGGGTTGGAATGGGATGGGATTTAAGCTTCCATCCCGGAATTTGGGAATTCCAGGCCTCAGATCCCACGGTTTTGTGGCACTTCCCACAATTCCAAGAATTCCCTGGATCATGGGAACTGCCAGGCTTGGAATAGGATGGGATTTAAGCTTCCATCCCAGAATCTGGGAATTCCAGGCCTCAGATCCCAGAGTTTTGTGGCACTTCCCACAAGAATTCCCAAGAATTCCCTGGATCATGGAAGGTGTCAGGGTTGGAATTGGGATGGGATTTAGGTTTCCATCCCAGAATTTGGGAATTCCAGGCCTCAGATCCCATGAGTTTTGTGGCACTTCCCACAATTCCAAGAATTCCCTGGATGGTGGAAGATGTCAGGGTTGGAATTAAGATGGGATTTAAGCTTCCATCCCGGAATTTGGGAATTCCAGGCCTCAGATCCGACAGTTTTGTGGCACTTCCCACAATTCCAAGAATTCCTTGGATATTGGAAAGTGTCAGGGCTGGAATGGGATGGGATTTAAGCTTCCATCCTGGAATCCCAGGCCTCAGATCCCACGGTTTTGTGTCACTTCCCACAGTTCCAGGAATTCCCTGGATCAGTGGAACCCCCGGATGTGCTCCCATTCCCCGCGCACAGATCCAGATTTTGGGAATGATTTATTAACCCCTTGCCCGGGACTCCTGGCTCAGATCCAGGGAAATCCCCGCCCACCGCCGGCCATTCCCGGGTTTTGCTCCATCCCGGTGTCCGGAATACCCCCGGGAATGCGAGGCCGAGCTCAGCGCCCTTGCGTGGATCCCAGATATTCCTCCAGCAGCATTCCCAGCTCCGAGTTCTGCCGCTGCAGGGCCGTGGCCTCGGAAAAGAGCTCGGATCTCCTGGTCAGCACTTTGCTGGGAAAGGAACGCCAGGAAAACCCGTGGGATCTCGTGGAAAAACCCCTGGAATTGTCCCAGTCCCGCCCCACCCCGGCAGGCACTCACTGGTATTCCAGGAGCGCGGCTCCGAGCGCGTCCCAGAGTTTGAGTTTCCGCTGGGGAATGATGCGGGTCAGGGCTTCCCAGTATTCCCCGTCCTTGGAATTGTCCCGGACGTCCTGGATCTCCCTGGGGGGTCCTTCGTCCCTGGGGATGGAGAACGGATCCTTGGGATGGGGGGAGAAAATCCTTGGGATGGGGAGAGAAAACCTTGGGATGGGGAGGAAACCCCTGGGATGGAGAACGAATCCTTGGGATGGGGGAGAAAATCCTTGGGATGGGGAGAGAAAACCTTGGGATGGGGAGGAAACCCCTGGGATGGAGAACGAATCCTTGGGATGGGGAGGAAATCCTTGGGAATAGTGGACAAATCTTTGGGATGGAGAGCAAATCCTTGGCAATTGGGAATTCAAAATTTGGAAAAAAATCCTTGGGATGGAGAACAAATCCTTGGGATGGAGGAGAAAACCTTGGGATGGGGAGGAAACCCCTGGGATGGAGAACAAATCCTTGGGATGGAGAGCAAATCCTTGGGATGGAGAGCAAATCCTTGGCAATTGGGAATTCAAAATTGAGAAAAACATCCTTGGGATGGAGAACAAATCCTTGGGATGGAGGAGAAAACCTTGGGATGGGGAGGAAACCCCTGGGATGGAGAACGAATCCTTGGGATGGGGAGGAAATCCTTGGGAATAGTGGACAAATCCTTGGGATGGAGAGAAAATCCTTGGGAATAGTGGACAAATCTTTGGGATGGAGAGCAAATCCTTGGGATGGAGAGCAAATCCTTGGCAACTGGGAATTCAAAATTGAGAAAAACATCCTTGGGATGGAGAACAAATCCTTGGGATAGACAAAAACAAATCTTGGGAAGGAGAACAAAACTTTGGGATAGAGAGCAAGTCCTTGGAATGGAGAACAAATTCTTGGGATGGAGAACGAATCCTTGGGATGGAGAAAAAATCTTCGGGAATAGAGAACAAATTTTTGGCATGGAGAGCAGATCCTTGGAATAAAGAACAAACCCTTGGGGTGCAGAACAAATCCTTGGGAAGGAGAACAAATCTTTGGGATGGAGAACAAAACTTTGGGATAGAGAAAGAAAACTTGGGATGGAGAACAAATCCTTGGGAAGGAGAAGAAACTCTGGGAATGGAGAACAAATTCCTGGGGTGGAGAACAAATCCTTGGGATGGAGAACAAAACCTTGGGAAGGAGAGCAAATCCTTGGGAAGGAGAAGAAACTCTGGGAATGGACAACAAATTCCTGGGGTGGAGAACAAATCTTTCAGGATAGAGAAAACAATCTTGGAATGGAGAATGGAGAACAAATCTTTGGGATGGAGAACAAATCTTAGGGATAGAGAAAAAAACCTTGGGATGGAGAATGAATCCTTGGGATGGAGAAGAAATCCTTGGGATGGAGAGCAAATATTTGGAATGGAGAACAAATCCTTGGGAATAGAGAACAAATCCTTGGGAAGGAGAACAAATCTTAGGGATAGAGAAAGAAAACTTGGGATGGAGAACAAATCCTTGGGAAGGAGAAGAAACTCTGGGAATGGAGAACAAATTCCTGGGGTGGAGAACAAATCTTTGGGATGGAGAACAAAACCTTGGGAAGGAGAGCAAATCCTTGGCAACTGGGAATACAAAATTGGGAAACAAATCCTTGGGAAGGAGAACAAAACTTTGGGATGGAGAGCAAATCCTTGGGATGGAAAGGAAACTCTGGGAATGGACAACAAATTCCTGGGATGGAGAACAAACTTTCAGGATAGAGAAAACAATCTTGGAATGGAGAATGGAGAACAAATCTTTGGGATGAAGAACAAATCTTAGGGATAGAGAAAAAAAACCTGGGGATGGAGAACGAATCCTTGGGATGGAGAACAAAACCTTGGGATGGAGAGCAAATCCTTGGGAATAGAGAGCAAATCCTTGGGAAAATAGAACAAGTCCCTGGGATGGAGAACAAATCCTTGGCAACTGGGAATTCAAAACTGGGAAACAAATTCTTGGGATGGAGAACAAATCTTAGGGAAGGAGGAAAAAAGCTTGGGATAGAGAGCAAATCCTTGGAATGGACAACAAATTCCTGGGATAGAGAACAAATTCTTGGGATGGAAAACAAATCCTTGGGAAGGAGAAGAAACTCTGGGAATGGACAACAAATTCCTGGGGTGGAGAACAAATCTTTCAGGATAGAGAAAACAATCTTGGAATGGACAATGGAGAACAAATCTTTGGGATGGAGAACAAATCTTAGGGATAGAGAAAAAAACCTTGGGATGGAGAACAAATCTTTGGGATGGAGAACAAAACCTTGGGAAGGAGAGCAATTCCTTGGAATGGAGAGCAAATCCTTGGGAAAATAGAACAAGTCCCTGGGATGGAGAACAAATCCTTGGCAATTGGGAATTCAAAATTGGGAAACAAATTCTTGGGATGGAGAACAAATCTTAGGGAAGGAGGAAAAAAGCTTGGGATAGAGAGCAAATCCTTGGAATGGACAACAAATTCCTGGGATAGAGAACAAATCCTTGGGATGGAAAACAAATCCTTGGGAAGGAGAAGAAACTCTGGGAATGGACAACAAATTCCTGGGGTGGAGAACAAACTTTCAGGATAGAGAAAACTCTTGGAATGGACAATGGAGAACAAATCTTTGGGATGGAGAACAAATCTTAGGGATAGAGAAAAAAACCTTGGGATGGAGACCAAATCTTTGGGATGGAGAACAAAACCTTGGGAAGGAGGAAAAAAGCTTGGGATAGAGAGCAAATCCTTGGAATGGACAACAAATTCCTGGGAGAGAGAACAAATCCTTGGGATGGAAAACAAATCCTTGGGAAGGAGAAGAAACTCTGGGAATGGACAACAAATTCCTGGGGTGGAGAACAAACTTTCAGGATAGAGAAAACAATCTTGGAATGGACAATGGAGAACAAATCTTTGGGATGGAGAACAAATCTTAGGGATAGAGAAAAAAACCTTGGGATGGAGAATGAATCCTTGGGATGGAGAACAAAACCTTGGGAAGGAGAGCAAATCCTTGGCAACTGGGAATTCAAAATTGGGAAACAAATCCTTGGGAAGGAGAACAAGACTTTGGGATGGAGAGCAAATCCTTGGGATGGAAAGGAAACTCTGGGAATGGACAACAAATTCCTGGGATGGAGAACAAATCTTTCAGGATAGAGAAAACAATCTTGGAATGGACAATGGAGAACAAATCTTTGGGATGAAGAACAAATCTTAGGGATAGAGAAAAAAAACCTTGGGATGGAGAACGAATCCTTGGGATGGAGAACAAATCCTTGGGAATAGAGAACAAATCCTTGGAATGGAGAACAAATCCTTGGGAATAGAGAACAAATCCTTGGGATGGAGAAAAAAACCCTGGGAATAGAGAAAAAAAACTTGGGAATAGAGAACAAATCCTTGGGATGGAGAATAAATCCTTGGCAATTGGTAATTCAAAATTGGGAAACCAATTCTTGGGAAGGAGAACAAAACTTTGGGATGGAGAGCAAATCCTTGGAATGGACAACAAATTCCTGGGATAGAGAACAAATCCTTGGGATGGAGAACAAAACCTTGGGAAGGAGAGCAAATCCTTGGGATTGAGAAGAAACTCTGGGAATGGACAACAAATTCCTGGGATGGAGAACAAACTTTCAGGATAGAGAAAACAATCTTGGAATGGACAATGGAGAACAAATCTTTGTGATGGAGAACAAATCTTAGGGATAGAGAAAAAATCTTTGGGATGGAGAACAAAACCTTGGGAAGGAGAGCAATTCCTTGGAATGGAGAGCAAATCCTTGGGAAAATAGAACAAGTCCCTGGGATGGAGAACAAATCCTTGGCAATTGGGAATTCAAAATTGGGAAACAAATTCTTGGGATGGAGAACAAATCTTAGGGAAGGAGGAAAAAAGCTTGGGATAGAGAGCAAATCCTTGGAATGGACAACAAATTCCTGGGAGAGAGAACAAATCCTTGGGATGGAAAACAAATCCTTGGGAAGGAGAAGAAACTCTGGGAATGGACAACAAATTCCTGGGGTGGAGAACAAACTTTCAGGATAGAGAAAACTCTTGGAATGGACAATGGAGAACAAATCTTTGGGATGGAGAACAAATCTTAGGGATAGAGAAAAAAACCTGGGGATGGAGAATGAATCCTTGGGATGGAGAACAAATCCTTGGCAACTGGGAATTCAAAACTGGGAAATAAATCCTTGGGAAGGAGAACAAAACTTTGGGATGGAGAGCAAATCCTTGGGAATAGAGAACGAATCTTTGGGATGGAGAACAAATTTTTGGCATGGAGAAGAAACTCTGGGAATGGAGAACAAATTCCTGGGGTGGAGAACAAATCTTTGGGATGGAGAACAAAACCTTGGGAAGGAGAGCAAATCTTTGGCAACTGGGAATTCAAAATTGGGAAACAAATCCTTGGGAAGGAGAACAAAACTTTGGGATGGAGAGCAAATCTTTGGGATGGAGAACAAATCTTAGGGATAGAGAAAAAAACCTTGGGATGGAGAGCAAATCTTGGGAATGGAGAACCAATTTTTGGGATAGAGATCAAATCTTTGGGATGGAGAGCAAATCTTCGGGATGGAGAGCAAACCCTTGGGAAGGAGAACAAACCCCGTCTTTACCTCCCTTCCCAGCTCCTGGATCACCTCCTGCCTGGTTTATTCCCAGCCTTGGGAATCTCCTGATCCCTGAGGGAAGGCTGGGAATCTCCTCCTCCAAGCAGAACCACCCAGGAACCCCCAGGACATTTCCCTGGGATCCCCACTTTGGCTCCATCCCCGTCCCCATCCCCACCTCAGCTTGGCAAATTCCTGCAGGAATTCCCTCAGGATCGTCAGGACGTGATCCGCTTGGACGGACGGGACGCGAGGGGCGCTCCCGGGGGGTCCGCCCTGGGAACGGGATCCGCTCTCCCCGGCCGGATCCGCGGGATCTCCGACCTGGCTGACCTGGAGGGAGAAAAGCCGGATGTGGCGTTTTCGGGATGAACGCGCCCGTCTCTTCCTTCCTGCAATTCCTGGGATGCCCTTCCCGGGGTGGATCTGCCGGCTGGGGGATCTCCTACCGGGATCTTGGGCGCGTGGTGGGATTCGTAGTCCAGGAAAAAATCCACGAGGGCGCGCAGCTCGTCCTCGTCCTCGATCCGGAGGGCCTGGGAAAAGCGGGAATTCCACCGGGGGTCCGTGGGAGGATGGGCGAGGGGTGGGGGGGGGGTGGGAGGGAGTTTTCCCGGAGCAGGGGAAAGGCGGGAATTCCTGCGGAAGTGCTGGGGGATAAGCAAGGAGGAATGGCGGGAAGGGGTGGGTGCGGGACAGCCACGGAATATCCGCGGGTGGGGAAGTCTGGGAAGAGGCTGGGGGAGCCCTGGAGGGTGTTTAAATCACTGGGATGGGCTGGAGGCGGGAATCTGGGAATCATGGAATGTTCTGGGTGGGAAGGGACCTCACAGCTCATCCCGATCCATGGGCGGGGACACCTCCCACCATCCCAACCCTGGGACACTGCCAGGGATCCAGGGATTCTCTGGGAATCCCAGCCCAGCCAGGAATCCCTTCCCAAGATCCCACCATCCCAAGCTCCCCTTTCCCACTGGAAGCCATTCCCTGGCTCCTGCCCCTCCAGCCCTTGCCCCAATCCCAGCTCTCCTGGAGCCCCTTTGGGATCGGGAAGCGGCTCCAAGGATTCCCTGGATCCTCCCCTGATCCAGCTGCACATTCCCAGCTGCTCTCCCAGCCTGGCGTTGGATCCAGCCCCATCCCGACTCCTCCTTGAGAAGGAATTTCGGGATCCAGGGGTTTCACTGGGAATTCGGGACTCCAGGAAGGGTCTCCCTTCCCTTTTCCATCCCCAAATTCCGTGAAAACCCCTCAGGATGGATCCTGAGTGTCCCTGATCCCAGAATCCCAGAATGGTTTGGGATGGGATCCATGGACCTTCAATCCCATCCCAGGGACACCTCCCACGATCCCAGGGTGATCCAAAACCACCCTGGGACACTGCCAGGGATCCAGGGATTCTCTGGGAATCCCAGCCCAGCCGGGAATCCCTTCCCAAGATCCCACCATCCCAAGCTCCCCTTTCCCACTGGAAGCCATTCCCTGGCTCCCTCCAGCCCTTGCCCCAATCCCAGCTCTCCCGGAGCCCCTCAAGTGATTCCCTGGATCCTCCCCTGATCCAGGTGCGCATTCCCAGCTCCATCTCCTCCCCGGTGCTCAGCATTCCAACCCCAATCCTGGGAGATCCCATCCCCACCCACCTGGAAGATGGTTCGGAGCTGCTGGACGTCGTTCCTGGGTCCCACCACCTCCCGCAGCGGCTTCAGGAGTTTGTTCTCCAGCAGGAATGCCTTGGGAAAAAGCCCGGGAAGAGGTGGTAGGGTGAGAATTCCCAGCCCTCATTCCAAAGGGATCCGCCAAAAAAAAACCAAAACAAAAACCCCAAAAAAACCCCTGGATCTGGGGCTGATCCCGGATCCCGAGCTCCGGCACCGCTCACCGACTCCTCGCTCGTGACCTCCAGGATTCTCCGGAGGGTTTTCCTGGGAATGCCCGGCCGGGATGTGATTCTGTCCTCCATCCTTTCCTGGTTTTCCTTCCCGCCCTCGGCGCTCCGGGCTCCTTTCTTCCTACTCCTCCTCCCTTCCTGCTCCGCTTTTCCAGGGTTGATCCCTGAAAGTCAGAGAGGGAAGTGGGAGCAAGGTCCCAAAACCAAACCATTCCCAAGGTGTGAATCCCTGGAGAACAAAGCTCCTGGGATGAGAGCTGCTTCTTGGGAAAACTGGGAAAAATCATAGCGGGAATGTCCCTTGGGATGAACCAACGCAGGGATGGCGACTCCTGGAAAATCCCAACTGGATCAAGATCCTAAACTGTGGGAATCCCTGGAGAACAAAGATCCTGGGATCACAGCTGATTCTTGGAATTGGGAAAACTGGGAAAAACACAGCGGGAATATCCCTTGGGATGAGCCAACTCAGGGATGGCGACTCATGGAAAATCCCAACTGGAGCAAGATCCCAAACCATGGGAATTGTTGGAAAACAAAGCTCCTGGGATCACAGCTGCTTCCTGGGAAAACTGGGAAAAACCCAGTGGGAATGTCCCTTGGGATGAGCCAACGCAGGGATGGTGACTCCTGGAAAATCCCCATGGGAGCAAGATCCTAAACCGTGGGAATTGTTGGAAAACAAAGCTCCTGGGATGAGAGCTGCTTCTTGGGAAAACTGGGAAAAATCATAGCAGGAATACCCCTTGGGATGAGCCAACTCAGCGCTGGCAATTCCTGGAAAATCTCAACTGGATCAAGATCCTAAACTGTGGGAATCCCTGGAGAACAAAGCTCCTGGGAGGAGAGCTGATTCTTGGGAAAACTGGGAAAAACACAGCGGGAATATCCCTTGGGATGAGCCAACTCAGGGATGGCGACTCCTGGAAAATCCCAACTGGATCAAGATCCTAAACTGTGGGAATTCTTGGAAAACAAAGCTCCTGGGAGGAGAGCTGATTCTTGGGAAAACTGGGAAAAACACAGCGGGAATATCCCTTGGGATGAGCCAACTCAGGGCAGGTGACTCCCGGAAAATCCCAGGCGGAAATCCCGAGGATTGGCGGAACACAGGCGCCTTTCCAAGGAGGGAGAATTCCCAAGGAATTTAGGGATTCCCACCTTCCAGAAGCTTCGCGGCCAGCTCCGTGGCGTCCCTCTTCTCCTGGCTGCCTCCCAGGGGTCCCACGTTGTCCATGAACCACAACTGGGGCTCTTCCCAGGGCATTCCCAGCTGCTGGACGTGGATGATCCGATCGGCGTCCAGAACCTCCCGGATCAACGCTTTGGCCTCTTCCTCGTTCACGATCCAAACCTGCCGGAACCGCTCGGCGCTGCTGCGCATCAGCTGCCTGGAAAAATGCCAACAATCCCAATCGTTCCTATTTTTAAAATTTTAAAAGTTTAATAGTAATAAAATTGTAATATAATTAGAGTCATAAAAATCCAGACCATTGGGATTTAGAGTAATAAAATTATAATAAAATTCCTCGTTCACGATCCAGACCTGCCGGAACCGCTCGGCGCTGCTGCGCGACAGCTGCCTGGAAAAATGGAAATAATCCCAATCGTTCTTTTTTTAAAATTTTAAAAGTTTAATAGAAATAAAAGTAATGTAATTAGAGTAATAAAAATGTGGACAATTAGGATTTAGGGTAGTAAAATTGTAATAAAATTCCTCGCTCACGATCCAAACCTGCCGGAATCGCTCGGCGCTGCTGCGCGACAGCTGCCTGGAAAAATGCCAATAATCCCAATCGTTCCTTTTGGTAAAATTTTAAAAGTTTAATAGTAATAAAATTGTAATAATAGGAATATAATTAGAGTAATAAAAATGTGGAGAATTAAGATTTAGGGTAATAAAATTGTAATAAAATTCCTCGCTCACGATCCAGACCTGCCGGAACCGCTCGGCGCTGCTGCGCGACAGCTGCCTGGAAAAATGCCAACAATCCCAATCATTCTTTTTTTAAAATTTTAAAAGTTTAATAGTAATAAAATTGTAATAATAGTAATATAATTAGAGTAATAAAAATGTGGAGAATTAGGATTTAGGGTAATAAAATTGTAATAAAATTGTAATAAAATTCCTCGTTCACAATCCAGACCTGCCAGAATCGCTCGGCGCTGCTGCGCGACAGCTGCCTGGAAAAATGGAAATAATCCCAATCGTTCTTTTTTTAAAATTTTAAAAGTTTAATAGAAATAAAAGTAATGTAATTAGAGTAATAAAAATGTGGACAATTAGGATTTAGGGTAGTAAAATTGTAATAAAATTCCTCGCTCACGATCCAAACCTGCCGGAATCGCTCGGCGCTGCTGCGCGACAGCTGCCTGGAAAAATGCCAATAATCCCAATCGTTCCTTTTGGTAAAATTTTAAAAGTTTAATAGTAATAAAATTGTAATAATAGTAATATAATTAGAGAAATAAAAATGTGGAGAATTAAGATTTAGGGTAATAAAATTGTAATAAAATTCCTCGCTCACAATCCGAAACTGCCGGAACCGCTCGGCGCTGCTGCGCATCAGCTGCCTGGAAAAATGCCAATAATCCCAATCGTTCTTTTCTTAAAAATTTTAAAAGTTTAATAGTAATAAAATTGTAATATAATTAGAGTCATAAAAATCCAGACCATTGGGATTTAAGGAAAAATAAAGAATAAAATTGGAGTCATAAAAATCCAGACCATTGGGATTTAGGGTAATAAATTTGTAATAAAATTGCAAAACTAAATAATAAAATTAGAGAAATAAAAATTTGGACCAATGGGATTTAAGGTAATAAAATGGTAGTAAAATTGTAAAAATAAATAATAAAATTAGAGTAAAAAATGTGGACAATTAGGATTTAGGATAATAAAATTGCGATAAAATTGTAAAAATAAATAATATAATCCGAGTAATAAAAGTCTGGAAAATTTGGGTTTAGGATAATAAAACTGTAATAAAATTGTAGAAATAAATAATAAAATTAGAGTAATTAAAATCTGGACAATTTGGATTTAGGACAATGAAAACAAAGAGTTACGGATGGCCGGGTCCCTTTTTCTGGGCAAAATAAGCCCAAAAAAGGCCCCAGGTTAACAGAGGATTAACCCTTTAAAGCAACAGCCTGTTGCATATTCATAGACCTCATCCATGATGCATAAATTGAATTTAAACACAGGATTCTGTCTGGGCAGTGTCAGCTTCTTCCTCTCAAACATCCTCAGGGCTGAGCGAGGCAGGAGGAAGTTCATTTGTTCTGATAATTCGAATATCAGACTAATTGATTTTTATATATATATATATTATTTTATATTATATATAAAAATTCTATAATGATGTAAATAATAATGATATAATTTATATAATTTATATAATTATATAAATTATATGATGATTTATATAATACTTATATAATTTCTATAATAATTATATAATCATATAATTTATATTATAATTTATATAATAATTATGTCATTTATTTTTCTGCAAAAGAGTAATAAATTCTTTTTCTCTGAAATATTTCGGTGTCCTCTGGCTGCTATCTCGGTGAGATTACCTCATTCCTTTCTAAAAAAAATTTCTCACATACAAAGTTTCTATTTTAACATTATATATTTATATGTATATATTTATTGAAATATATAATATATATGATATATAATATAATATTATATATTATATAATTAATAATAATATAATTATATAATAATATAATAATTATATAGAATGTAAAATATATAATAATACAAAAATTTAGTAATAATTACATATTATTATATTATATAATAATAATTATATAATTAATAATTACATAATAATATGTTATATATTATCTAATATATAATATATTAGATCATAATAGCTTATATATTATATATTATATATTATATATTATATAATTATAGATTCTATATATAAATATATATATAAATTAGTAAATATAGATAATGATATGTATACATAGATATATATTAATTATAATATAATTTTTATACAATAATTTATATATGATTATATTTTATATATTATATATATGTTTATATATATAATACATATATTTATATTTATATATTTATATATAATTTATATACATAATTATAATTTATATATTTATAATTTATATAATATAATCATAATATATATAATTTATATATATCAATTATATATATAAAAATATATTTATATTTATAATATATAATCACAATATTATACATATGTGATATATAATATATAATATTTATTATATATTATATATTTATTATAATATTATATATTTATTATTATTATTTATTTATTTATTATTTATTTATTATTTATTATTATATATTTTTATTTATTATATATATTATATATCTACCTAACACATTAGTCAAAAAATTAAGACAGCACAACTTTCTAACATAAGACATATAACATTATTTTTAATATCTCATCTTATTCCTATTCTTTCATATTTAAAATTCCTGAAAAGCCGACAATAAAACACGCATTTTTCCACAGGGAAGGATCCCCCAGGGGTCGGAATTCCAGGCGCTCCCCACCTCATCCGGTCCCGCGTCTCCTGGAACTGCGCGGCCACCCGCTCCAGCTCCGATTCCAGGCCCTGCTTTTCCTCCTGGAATTTCGCCTCCTGCTTGGCCATTCTGTCCTCCAGCACCTCCAGGGTGTTCCTGAGCCTGGGAAGGGACGGAGGGCCCGGGAGTGGCGGCAGTGGGAAAAGCTCTGGGATGGGATTTGGGATTTGCCCCCGGCACGGGCTTTACCGGCTGATTTTCCTCTTCTGCAGGGATCGGAGCGCGGAGTTTTCCACGTCCAGCTGCCGGAGCACGTCCAGGTTGTATTCCAGCTTCACCTGGTTCAGGTGGTAAACGCCCTTCATCTGACGGAGCTTCCTCTCCAGGCGCTGGAATTCCGTGGAGGGAGGGGGGGAAGGAAAACAAAACAAAAAAAAAAAAATCACAGAGAATTCCATGGAAATTCCATGGGAAAAAAAAATCACAAAGACAAAGCCACAAAGACAAACCCACAAAAGCAACCCCTTCATCTGACGGAGTTTCCTCTCCAGGTGCTGGAATTCCATGGGGAATAAAAATAAATTCACAAAGAATTCCATAGAAATTCCACGGATTTCCATGGAAATTCCATGGGAAAAAAAAAACCCACAAAGAATTCCATGGAAATTCCATGAGAAAAACCCCCACAAAGAATTCCATGGATTTCCATGAGAAAAACCTCACAAAGAATTCCATGGAAATTCCATGGATTTCCCTGGGGAAAAAAACCCACAAAGAATTCCATGGAAATTCCATGAGGAAAAACCCCACAAAGACAAACCCACAAAAGCAACCCCTTCATCTGACCCAGTTTCCTCTCCAGGTGCTGGAATTCCATGGAGGGGAAAAAACCCAAAAAATCACAAAGAATTCCATGGAAATTCCATGGAAATTCCATGGGGGAAAAAAACCCACACAGAATTCCATGGAAATTCCATGGGAAAAAAATCACAAAGACAAACCCACAAAAGCAACCTGGAGTTTCCTCTCCAGGTACTGGAATTCTGTGGGGGGGGAAAGAAATCACCAAGAATTCCATGGAAATTCCATGAGAAAAGACCCACAAAGAATTCCATGGAAATTCCATGAGGAAAAACCCACAAAGACAAACCCACAAAAGCAACCCCTTCATCTGACCGAGTTTCCTCTCCAGGCGCTGGAATTCCATGGGGAATAAAAATAAATTCACAAAGAATTCCATGGAAATTCCATGAGGAAAAACCCCACAAAGAGAAACCCACAAAAGCAACCCCTTCATCTGACCGAGTTTCCTCTCCAGGTGCTGGAATTCCACGGAGGGGGAATAAAAATAAATTCACAAAGAATTCCATAGAAATTCCATGGATTTCCATGGAAATTCCATGGGAAAAAAATCACAAAGACAAACCCACAAAAGCAACCCCTTCATCTGATGGAGTTTCCTCTCCAGGTACTGGAATTCCATTGGGAATAAAAATAAATTCACAAAGAATTCCATAGAAATTCCATGGATTTCCATGGAAATTCCATGGGAAAAAAAAATTCACAAAGAATTCCATGGAAATTCCATGAGGAAAAACCCCACAAAGACAAACCCACAAAAGCAACCCCTTCATCTGACCCAGTTTGCTCTCCAGGTACTGGAATTCCATGGAGGGGGAAAAAAAAAATCATAAAGAATTCCATGGAAATTCCATGGATTTCCATGGGGGAAAAAACTCCACAAAGAATTCCATGGAAATTCCATGAGGAAAAACCCCACAAAGACAAACCCACAAAAGCAACCCGTTCATCTGACCGAGTTTCCTCTCCAGGTACTGGAATTCCATGGGGAATAAAAATAAATTCACAAAGAATTCCATGGAAATTCCATGAGAAAAAGCCCACAAAGAATTCCATGGAAATTCCATGGATTTCCCTGGGGAAAAAAACCCACAAAGAATTCCATAGAAATTCCACGGGAAAAACCCCCACAAAGAATTCCATGGAAATTCCATGAGGAAAAACATCACAAAGACAAACCCACAAAAGCAACCCCTTCATCTGATGGAGTTTCCTCTCCAGGTGCTGGAATTCCATGGGGAATAAAAATAAATTCACAAAGAATTCCATGGAAATTCCATGGATTTCCATGGGGAAAAACCCACAAAGAATTCCATGGAAATTCCATGGGAAAAAAATCACAAAGACAAACCCACAAAAGCAACCCCTTCATCTGATGGAGTTTCCTCTCCAGGTACTGGAATTCCATGGGGAATAAAAATAAATTCACAAAGAATTCCATGGAAATTCCATGGATTTCCATGGAAATTCCATGGGAAAAAAAAACCCACAAAGAATTCCATGGAAATTCCATGAGGAAAACCATCACAAAGACAAACCCACAAAAGCAACCCCTTCATCTGAATGAGTTTCCTCTCCAGGTACTGGAATTCCATGGAGGGGGAAAAAAAAATCATAAAGAATTCCATGGAAATTCCATGGATTTCCATGGGGGAAAAAACTCCACAAAGAATTCCATGGAAATTCCATGGGAAAACCCCCACAAAGAATTCCATGGATTTCCATGAGAAAAACCCCACAAAGAATTCCATGGAAATTCCATGAGGAAAAACCCCACAAAGACAAACCCACAAAAGCAAACTGGAGTTTCCTCTCCAGGTACTGGAATTCCATGGAGGGGAAAAAACCCAAAAAAATCACAAAGAATTCCATGAAAATTCCATGGAAATTCCATGGGGGAAAAAACCCACAAAGAATTCCATGTAAATTCCACGGGAAAAAAACCAAAACCACAAAGACAAGCCCGGAGTTTAGGGAAACCCCAGGGAAATTCCCAGAAGGGTTTGGATTCCCCAGGAAAAAAACACAAAAAAAAAGCTGGAATTAAATCCCAGCAGGGCCAAGGGAATTCTTTCCCTTCCCAGAGGATGGAGGAAAGGCACGATCCAGGGGTTAATTCCCAAAAATCCCACCTGAGGCAGAAATCCAAAGGCAAATCCCAAAAAACCATCAGGGAAGCCCTTCCCAACCCCAGGCTCTCCCAGCTTGGAATTCCCACCCTAAATCCCAGCTCCAATTTTTGCTTCCAGGTTTTTGTTGTTTTTTTTTTTTTTTCCACCTGCAGCAGGCATGGAGAATTCCCAATCCTCTTCCTTAGGGAATTCTGAGTTTTGTTGGGATTAATATTGGGATATTTTACACCTGTGTGGGGAGGAAAACATTCCTCAAATCCCGTGGAAAACTTTCCCCGGAACAGCCTGAGGGATTTCTCTGTTATTATCCCCGTTCCCAAGGCTGCTCCAAAAACCAGGATAAAGTTGTGAAACACCAGGAGGGAAAATTATCTCCGGAGCCTCCCCCCAGCCACAGCTCAAGGTTGTTTTCCCAACGTTTTCCCGTCTTTCCAACGGCCCCACGGCAATCCCTGGGAATGCTGAGCTCCAGCACGGAGCCGCTCCCATCCCAAAACACCCGGGAACATCCCACACTTCCCAGTTATCGGGAACTGGGGGTGTGGAGCTGCTGGAGCGAGGCCAGGGAATGCTGCAGGGCTGGGAGAGCAGCTGGGAATGTGCAGCCGGATCAGGGGAGGATCCAGGGAATCCTTGGAGCCGCTTCCCCATCCCAAAGGGGCTCCAGGAGAGCTGGGACTGGGGCAAGGGCTGGAGGGAGCCAGGGAATGGCTTCCAGTGGGAAAGGGGAGCTTGGGATGGTGGGATCTTGGGAAGGGATTCCTGGCTGGGCTGCAATTCCCAGAGAATCCCTGGGAGCCCCCAAGGGTGGATTTGGATCACCCTGGGATTGTGGGAAGTGTCCCTGGGATGGGATTGAAGGTCCATGGATCCCATCCCAAACCATTCCGGGATTCTGGGATCAAGGACACTCAGGATCCATCCCGAGGGATTTTCATGGAATTTGGGGATGGAAAAGGGAAGGGAGACCCTTCCTGGAGTCCTGAATTCCCAGTGAAACCCCTGGATCCCGAAATTCCTTCTCAAGGAGGAGTCGGGATGGGGCTGGATCCAATGCCAGGTTGGGAGAGCAGCTGGGAATGTGCAGCTGGATCAGGGGAGGATCCAGGGAATCCTTGGAGCCGCTTCCCCATCCCAAAGGGGCTCCAGGAGAGCTGGGATTGGGGCAAGGGCTGGAGGGAGCCAGGGAATGGCTTCCAGTGGGAAAGGGGAGCTTGGGATGATGGGATCTTGGGAAGGGATTCCCGGCTGCGCTGGGATTCCCAGAGAATCCCTGGGAGCATCCAAGGGTGGATTGGGATCACCCAGGGATGTTGGAGGTGTCGGGGCTGGAATGGGATGGGATCTGAGGCCCCTTCCCACCCAAACCATTCCAGCATTCCCAGTGGTGATTCTGTGATCCGGGGCCTTTCCCGGTACCTCCACGTCCTGCTCCAGCTGGGATTTCAGGTTGTCGTGGATCTCCACGCTCGCATCCTGCAGCTCGTCCAGCTGCTGCTCGAAATCCAGCGCCTTGTCCATCTGCTTCCGCAGGAATTCCAGCTGCGGGAACAAGGAGAGCCTCATCCCACCACATCCCACCTCCTCCAACCTCATCCAACCTCATCCCATATAATCTAACCTCCTCCAACCTCATTCCAGCTCATCCCACCTCATCCAACATCCTCCAACCTCATCCCACCTCATCCCAGGTCATTCCAGCTCATCCCACCTCCTCCAACCTCATCCAAACTCCTCCAACCTTATCCCACGTCATCCAACCTCATCCCAACCCCATCCAACCCCATCCAATCTCATCCATCCTCATCCAGCCTCATCATTCAAACTAAACCCACCACATCCAACCTCATCCAACCTCGTCCCACCACAGCCAAGCTCATCCCAACCTCATTCCACCTCCTCCAAGCTCATCCAAGCTCATCCAACCTCATCCAGACTCCTCCAACCTCATCCAACCTCTTCCAAGCTCATCCAACCTCCTCCAACCTCATCCCAGGTCATTCCAGCTCATCCAACCTCATCCCAACCTCATCCAAACTCCTCCAACCTTATCCCACGTCATCCAACCTCATCCCAACCTCATCCAACCTCATCCATCCTCATCCAGCCTCATCACTCAAACTAAACCCACCACATCCAGCCTCATCCAACCTCCTCCCACCACAGCCAAGCTCATCCCAACCTCATTCCACCTCCTCCAAGCTCATCCAAGCTACTCCAACCTCATCCAGACTCCTCCAACTTTATCTCACATCATCCAACCTCTTCCAACCTCATCCAATCTCATCCCACCTCATCCCAGGTCATTCCAGCTCATCCAACCTCTTCCAACCCCATCCCACCTCCTCCAACCTTATACCAAGCCATCCAACCTCATTCCATCCTCATCCAACTCCATCCCACCTCTTCCCGCCTAATTCCAGCTCATCCAACCTCCTCCAACTCCATCCAACCTCCTCAAGCCTCCTCCAACCTCATCCCGCTTCATCCAACCCCATCCATCCTCCTCCAGCCTCAGCCAACCCCACCCCATCTCCTCCCACCACATCCAACCCCATCCAACCTCCTCCAACCTCATCCAGACTCCTCCAACCTTATCCCACCTCATCCAGGCTCATCCCACCTCATCCAGGCTCATCCCACCTCACCCAACCCCATCTAACCTCATTCCAGCACATCCAACGTCCTCCAACCTCATCCCATCTCACCCCAGGTCATACAGGCTCATCCAACCTCCTCCCACCTCTTCCAACCTCATCGAACCCCATCCAAGCCCATCCACCCTCCTCCAACCTCATCCAACCTCCTCCAACCTCATCCAAACTCTTCCAACTTTCTCCAACCTCATCCAACCTCATCCATCCCAGCCCATTCTCATCCAACCTCATCCCACTTCATCCATCCTCATGCAATCCCATCCAATCTCACCCAGCCCCATCCCACCTCACCCAACCCAATCCCACCTCACCCAACCCCATCCCACCTCCTCCAACCTCATCCCACCGCCTCCCACCTCGTCCAACCTCATTCCATATCATCCAAACTCATCCAATCTCCTCCAACCTCATCCAACCCCATCCCATCTCATCCAACCTCATCATCCAAGCTCCTCCCACCACATCCAACCCTATCCAACCTCCTCCAACCTCACCCAACCTCATTCCATATCATCCAAACTCATTCCAAGCCCATCCAACCTCATCCAAGCCCATCCCACCTCATTCAGCCTCTTCCAACCTCATCCAAACTCCTCCAATGTCCTCCAACCTCATCCAAACTCTTCCAACCTCCTCCAACCTCATCCCACCCCATCCCACCTCCTCCAGTCTTATCCAACCTCCTCCAACGTCCTCCAGTCTCATCCAGTCCCATCCAACTCCATCCAACCTCATCTTCCAACCTCCTCCAACCTCATCCAACCCCATCCAACCCCATCCAACTCCACCCAATCTCCTCCACCCTCATCCAACCCCATCCAACCTCTTCCATCCCGATCCCAGCCTGTTCCCACCACCCCAATCCCAATCCCAATTCCAATCCCAATCCCAATCCCAATCCCAATCCCCCCAGCCCCTGCACGCTGCCTTCCCGGCATTCCAAGATGCCGGAGCACGGAATGGCTGGAATGTGGAGCGTGTCCAGGGAAGGGAATGGATTGGGAACGGGGCTGGAGCCCCGGGAGCAGCTGAAGGAACTGGGAAAAAAATGGTCTCAGCCTGGAGAGCAGGAGGCTCCAGAGGGACCTTCCCCACTCTGGAATTCCCAGAAAAGTTGGAGCCAGGTGGGATCGGCCTCCACTCCCAAGGGATAAGTGGGAAAGTGCCAGGGAAGGTTTACCTGGAAATTGGGAACAATTCCCACCTGGAATGGGTTTTCCAGCCCTGGAAGAGCTGCCCAGGGCAGGGTGGAGTCCCCATTCCCGGTGGGATTGAAATCCAGGTGGATTTGGCGATTCTGGGGGGGTTTGTGGGAATGGTTGGACTCAGCGATCCCAGAGGGACCTTTCCCACCCTCAGCGATTCCCGGGATCCCAAAAATCTCCCACGGGATTCACCTCCTGCTCGTTGTGGGCCCGCATGGCCTCGTTCCACCTTTCCCGGTTGCTCGCCAGCATCTCCCGCCGCTCCTCCTCGAACGCTTTCTGCGGAAAAATTGGGAATTTCGCACTGGGATCTCGGGGGGTGGGAACAGCCGGGCGGCGACGCGCGGGGGCCGCTCCCAAAGTCGTTCCCGACCCCTCTCAAAACTCCGGATTCCAACCTCACCCACCCAAATTCCATCCACGGCTCCGAGTTTTTGGGGTTTTTTCCCTCCCCCAAAAAGATCCCGAGAAGAACAGATTTGGTGATTCCAAACAATTCCGCGGGTGAGCAGGGAGATAAAAACCAGCACTGGGAGATAAAGGAAAAAATGGGACGGACGCCACTGATTGATGGGTGCGGAAAAAAAATATTTGATTTTACAAATAAACTTTGGGGTTTGCTGATGAATGAAATTAGACATTGAAAGATGAAAGAAACAACGGAGAGAAAAAACCTAAAATTCAGTAAAAATTAAAAATGAAAAGGGAGGGTTGGACATTAGAGGGAAAATCTTGGGAATTTTGGGAAGCCTGAACCTCTCAAGTACCTCAGAAATGGGGAAAAAAATCCGAAATTCCATAAGAATTGAAAATGAAAAGGGAGGGTTGGACATTAGAGGGAAAATCTCTGGGATCAGGCGTTTTGGGGAGTCTGAACCTCTCAAGTACCTCAGAAATGGGGAAAAAAACCCTAAATTTCGTAAGAATTGGAAATTAAAAGGGGAGGGTTGTACATTAGAGGGAAAATCTTGGGAATTTTGGGAAGCCTGAACCTCTCAAGTACCTCAGAAATGGGGAAAAAATCCTAAATTTCATAAGAATTAAAAATGAAAAGGGAGGGTTGGACATTAGAGGTAAAATCTCTGGGATCAGGCGTTTTGGGGAGTCTGTACCTCAGAAATGGAGAAAAAAGCCCTAAATTCTGTAAAAATTAAAAATGATATGGGAGGGTTGTACATTAGAGGGAAAATCTTTGGGATCAGGAATTTTGGGAAGTCTGAACCTCTCAAGTACCTCAGAAATGGGGGAAAAATCTGAAATTTTGTAAGAATTAAAACTTAAAAGGGAAGGTTATACATTAGAGGGAAAATCTCAGGAGTTTTGTGAAGTCTGAACCTCTCAAGTACCTCAGAAATGGGGAAAAAATCCGAAATTTCGTAAGAATTGAAAATGAAAAGGGAGGGTTGGACATTAGAGGGAAAATCTCTGGGATCAGGAGTTTTGGGGAGTCTGTACCTCAGAAATGGGGAAAAAAGCCCTAAATTCAGTAAAAATTAAAAATGAAAAGGGAGGGTTCTACATTAGAGGGAAATCTCTGGTATCAGGCGTTTTGGGGAGTCTGTACCTCAGAAATGGAGAAAAAAGCCCTAAATTCTGTAAAAATTAAAAATGAAAAGGGAGGGTTGTACATTAGAGGGAAAATCTTTGAGATCAGGAGTTTTGGGAAGCCTGAACCTCTCAAGTGCCTCAGAAATGGGGAAAAAAACCCTAAATTCCGTAAGAATTGGAAATTAAAAGGGGAGGGTTGTACATTAGAGGGAAAATCTTGGGAGTTTTGGGAAGTCTGAACCTCTCAAGTACCTCAGAAATGGGGAAAAAATTGTAAATTTCATAAGAATTAAAAATGAAAAGGGAAGGTTGGACATTAGAGGGAAAATCTCTGGTATCAGGCATTCTGGGGAGTCTGTACCTCAGAAATGGGGAAAAAAATCCTAAATTCTGTAAAAATTAAAAATGAAAAGGGAGGGTTGTACATTAGAGGGAAAATCTTTGAGATCAGGAGTTTTGGGAAGAATTTATATATATAAAGCAAATACATATATATAAATTCTTTTATATATTTTATAGAAAGAAAATATATAAAATATATAAAAGAATATATAAAGCAAATCTATAAAATATATCAAAGAATTTTTGTATATATATAAAGCAAATCTTTAAAATATATAAAAGAATTTATATATAAAAGAATTTATATATACATATATAAAGCAAATTTATAAAATATAAAAGAGAATTTATATATATAAAGCAAATCTATAAAATATAGAAAAGAATTTATATATAAAAAGCAAATCTATAAAATATATAAAAGATTTTATATATATAAAGGAAATCTATAAAATATAGAAAAGAATCTATATATATATATAAAGCAAATCGATAAAATATAGAAAATAATTTATTTATATATATATAAAGGAAATCTATAAAATATGTCAAAGAATATATATATTTAAAGCAAATCTATAAAATATAGAAAAGAATTTATATATAAAAGAATTTATATGTACATATATAAAGAAAATTTATAAAATATAAAACAGAATTTATATATATATAAAGCAAATCTATAAAAAATATAAAGGAAATTATTTATATATATAAAGCAAATCTGTAAATATATCAAAGAATATATATATTTAAAGCAAATCTATGAAATATATAAAAGAATTTATTTATATATATAAAGCAAATCTCTAAAATATATCAAAGAATATATATAAAGCGAATCTATAAAATATATAAAAAATATATAAAAGAATATATATTTAAAAGATTCAAAATATAGAAAAGAATTTATATATAAAGCAAATCTATAAAATATATAAAAGGATATATATAAAGCAAATCTATAAAATATATAAAAGAATTGTTCATATATATATATATTTAAAGCAATTATATAAAATATATCAAAGAATTTATATATATATATAAAGCAATTATATAAAATATATAAAAGAATTTTTATATATATATATATTTAAAGCAAATACATAAAATATATCAAAGAATAAAGCAAAAAGAAGACTCCTGTTCCCTTTTTGGCCATAAGCCTCTGGTGTTTGTGGACCGATTTTCCCGAAAATACGGAAAACGAAGCGATTTTCCCGTTTTCCCCGTTTTCCCCGGGATTTGCGTACCTCGATGCGCCGGAGGTGGTGCCGGTAGGACCTGAGCATATTCCGGGTTTGCTCCTCCATCCTTTCCAGGAGCACCCGGACGGCCTCCGCCTGCTCCCGCAGGGCCTGCTCGTACTGCTCGTCCCGGGCCCTCAGCTCCTGGGAAATCCAGGGAAAAGGAGGCTGTGATCAGCGGGAATCCTCGGGGGATCATCGGGGGATCATCGGGGATCCTCGGGGAATCATCGGGGAATCATCGGGGAATCATCTGGGAATCATTGGGGAATCATCAGTGAATCCTCAGGGAATCATCAGTGAATCCTCAGGGAATCATCGCGGAATCATCAGGGAATCCTTGGGGAATCCTTGGGGAAACCCTCAAGGAATCCTCATGAATCCTCGGGGAATCGTCGGGGATCCTCAGGGAATCATCAGTGAATCCTCGGGGGATCCTTGGGAAATCCTCAGGGACTCCTCGGGGAATCCTTGGGGAATCCTCAGGGAATCATCGGGGAACCCTCAAGGAATCCTCATGAATCCTCAGGGAATCATCTGGGAATCCTCAGTGAACCTTCAAGGAATCCTCATGAATCCTCAGGGAATCCTCGGGGAAAGGGGCAGGACACGGAACTGTCATGGATTGGTGGGAAGGGAGCTTGAGGATCACCCAATTCCAACCCCGCCATCCCAGGGTGATCCAACCTCTCCTGGGACGTTCCCAGGGATTCTCTGGGAATCCCAGCCCAGCCAGGAATCCCTTCCCAGGATCCCACCATCCCAAGCTCCCCTTTCCCACTGGAAGCCATTCCCTGGCTCCTGCCCCTCCAGCCCTTGCCCCAATCCCAGCTCTCCTGGAGCCCCTTTGGGATGGGGAAGCGGCTCCAAGGATTCCCTGGATCCTCCCCTGATCCAGCTGCACATTCCCAGATGCTCTCCCAGCCTGGCGTTGGATCCAGCCCCATCCCGACTCCTACTTGAGAAGGAATTTTGGGATCCAGGGATTCCACTGGGAATTCAGGACTCCAGGAAGGGTCTCCCTTCCCTTTTCCATCCCCAAATTCCATAAAAATCCCTCGGGATGGATCCTGAGTGTCCCTGATCCCAGAATCCCGGAATGGTTTGGGATGGGATCCATGGACCTTCAATCCAATGATCCCAGGGACACTTCCCACCATCCCAGGGTGCTCCAAATCCAACCTTGGGCACTGCCAGGGATCCAGGGATTCTCTGGGAATTGCAGCCCAGCCAGGAATCCCTTCCCAGGATCCCACCATCCCAAGCTCCCCTTTCCCACTGGAAGCCATTCCCTGGCTCCCTCCAGCCCTTGCCCCAATCCCAGCTCTCCCGGAGCCCCTTTGGGATGGGGAAGCGGCTCCAAGGATTCCCTGGATCCTCCCCTGATCCAGCTGCACGTTCCCAGCTGCTCTCCCAGCCCTGGATCCACACCAGGGGTGCTCCAGCCCCTGGGAGCAGCCCCGAGAATTCCCAAATACCTCCTGGAGCTCCCGGATGAGCTGGTTCTTCCCGGCCAGCAGCTGCTCGCACTCCTCCCGCTGCTGCTCCAGCAGCTCCCACAATTCCTGCGGGATCTTCACCTCCCCCGCCAGGGCCCACTTGGAGTTGATCTCCTCCAACTTTTCCGTGCCGTGCACGGCGTCCGCCTCCAGCTTCTCCAGCCTGAGGCAACGCAGGGAATCAGGGAGCTGGGATAGGGCTGGGATTGATCCACACATGGGGCTGGGATTGATCCACACATGGGGTTCTTCCCCTCCCTGAATCCCGTCCCTGAATCCCTTTCCTGAATCCCGTCCCTGAATCCCTTTCCTAAATCCCTTTCCTGAATCTCTTCCCTGAATCCCTTTCCTAAATCCCTTTCCTGAATCCCTTTCCTAAATCCTTTTCCTGAATCCCTTCCCTTCCCTGAATTCCTTTCCTTCCCAAAATGCCTTCCTAAAATCACTTCCCTAAACCTCTTCCCTAAATCCCTTTCCTTCCCTAAATCCATTCCCTAAATCCCTTCCCTAAAATCCCTTTCCTTCCCAAATCCCTTCCATGAATCCCTTCCCTAAATCCCTTTCTTTACCTAAATCCCCTCCCTAAAATCCCTTTCCTAAATCTCTTCCCTAAAACACTTTCCTAAATCCATTCCCTAAATCCCTTTTCTAAATCCATTCCCTGAATCCCTTCCCTGAATCTCTTCCCTAAATCCATTCCCTGAATCCTTTTCCTAAATCCATTCCCTGAATCCCTTCCCTGAATCATTTTCCTTCTCTAAACCCCTTCCCTAAATCCATTCCCTAAATCCCTTCCATGAATCCCTTCCCAAAATCCCCTTCCCTGAATCCCTTTCCTAAATCCCTTCCCTGAATTCCTTTCCTTCCCTAAATCCCTTCCATGAATCCTTTCCATGAATCCATTCCCTAAATCCTTTTCCTTCCCTAAATCCATTCCCTGAATCCATTCCCTAAATCTCTTGCCTAAATCTCTTTCCTGAATCCCTTCCCTAAATCCTTTCCATGAATCCCTTCCCTAAATCCCCTCCCTAAAATTAATTTCCTTCCCTAAATCCCTTCCATGAATCCTTTCCCTAAAATCCCTCCCCAAAACCCCTTCCCTAAATCCCCTTCCCTAAAATCCCTTTCCTTCCCTAAATCCATTCCCTAAATCCTTTCCCAAAATCCCTTCCTTGAATCCCTTCCCTAGATTCCCTCCCTAAAATCCCTTTCCCTCCTTAAATCTCTTTCCTAAATCCCTTCCCTAAATCCATTCCCTGAATCCCTTCCCTAAATCCCTTTCCTTTACTTAATCTTCCCCCTGAATCCCCTCCCTAAATCCTTTCCCTAAATCCCCTCCCAAAATCCCTTCCCTAAATCCCCTCCCTAAAATCCCTTTCCTTCCCTAAATCCCTTCCCTAGATCCTTTTCCTTCCCTAAATCCATTTCCTAAATCCATTCCCTGAATTCCTTTCCTTCCTTAAATCCCTTCCCTAAATCCCTGAATTCCTTTCCTTCCTTAAATCCCTTCCCTAAATCCCTCAATTCCTCCCCTGAATCCCTTCCCTAAATCCCAGGAGCATGGATTTGGTGTTTCCTGGAATTTCTGGGAATGGGGCTGATGGGAAAGCAGGATAGAACCACCCAGGAATGATCCTGATGGGAAGATCAGGGAATGCCCAGAGGCTGGAAAAACCTTTGGAAAAAAAATCCCAGTGGGGAAATTTTGCGCTGCCAGAGCAGGATGGGCAGGGCCTTTCCTGGAATGTGCTCAGGAATTCCAAGAAGGAATTCCAGGATGGTTTGGGATGGGATCCATGGACCTTCAATCCCAGCCCAGGGACACTTCCCATGATCCCAGGGTGCTCCAAATCCACCCTTGGATGCTCCCATGGATTCTCTGGGAATCCCAGCCCAGCCAGGAATCCCTTCCCAAGATCCCACCATCCCAAGCTCCCCTTTCCCACTGGAAGCCATTCCCTGGCTCCTGCCCCTCCAGCCCTTGCCCCAATCCCAGCTCTCCTGGAGCCCCTTTGGGATGGGGAAGCGGCTCCAAGGATTCCCTGGATCCTCCCCTGATCCAGCTGCACATTCCCAGCTGCTCTCCCAGCCTGGCGTTGGATCCAGCCCCATCCCGACTCCTCCTTGAGAAGGAATTTCAGGATCCAGGGGCTTCACTGGGAATCTCAGGACTCCAGGAAGGGTCTCCCTTCCCTTTTCCATCCCCGGATTCCATAAAAATCCCTCGGGATGGATCCTGAGTGTCCTTGATCCCAGAATCCCGGGATGGTTCGGGATGGGATCCATGGACCTTCAATCCCGTGATCCCTGGGACACTCCCCACCATCCCAGACTGCTCCAGCCTTTCCTTGGACACTCCCAGGGATTCTCTGGGAATTCCAGCCCAGCCGGGAATCCCTTCCCAAGACCCCACAATCCCAAACTCCCCTTTCCCACTGGGAAAGCCATTCCCTGTTTCCCATCCCTCCATCCCACTCCCAAATCCATCTCCACCTCTCCAGGAAACCTCCAGGTAAAACTCCCTCAAACCACCTGGGCCAGGTGGGATTTCCGGGACCTTGTCGAGGGCTGGAATTTCCCATGGGAACCCAGCAGAATTCCCAAATCCCCGGCTCCTGCCCCGCTCACCTCCTGCGCTTCTCCCGCCTGTCCTTTTCCCGCCGCCGCGATTCCCGGAGGTCGGATTCCACCTGGACGTTGGTCAGCAGCTGCGTCCCGTGGAAAAGCAGCTTGGCCAGGGCCTGTCGGGGCAAGGGGACATCCCGGGAATCTGGGCTTGGAATGCACCAATCCCGGATCCTCCCTGTCCCTGGGCTGGGCGGGAATCCAAGTCCAAGGATCCCGGTCAAATGCCAGTCCCCTAAAAGATCCCGAAATCCCTTTCTTTTTTTCTTTTTGCCCCTTAAATCCCTTCCCTGAATCCCATCCCATAATCCCACCCCATAATCTCATCCTGGAATCCTATCCCAGAATCCCATCCTGGAATCCCATCCTACAATCCTACCCCATAATCTCATCCCAGAATCCCATCCCAGAATCCCATCCTAAAATCCCACCCCACAATTCCATCCCAGAATCCCATCCCAGAATCCCATCCCAGAATCCCATCCTAAAATCCCACCCCACAATTCCATCCCATCCCAGAATCCCATCCCAGAATCCCATCCCAGAATCCCATCCCATCAGAGAATCCCATCCCATAATCTCATCCGATAATCCCATAATCCCATCCCGGAATCCCACCCCACAATTCCATCCCATCCCAGAATCCCACCCCACAATTCCACCCCATCCCATCACAGAATCCCATCCCATAATCTCATCCCAGAATCCCATTCCATCCCATAATCCCATCCCAGAGTCCCAATGCCAGAATCCCATCCAGGAATTCCATCCCATCCCAGAACCCCCATTTAAGGTTGGAAAAGCCCAACCATTCCCGGCACCAAGGATCCCACTCAAATCCCGGTCCCTGGGGAGTTCCTCTCCCGGTTTTTGGCCCAAAAAGGAGGAAAACAAGGGATAAGGAAGGATCCAAGGGGAGATTCCTATTGGATCCCAAATCCTGGTCCCGTTGAATTTCTCTCCCAAGTTTTTTGTCCCATCAATGGGGACACCAAGGATCAAAACAAGGGATAAGGAGGGATCCAAGAGGAAATTCCCAGCGGATCCCAAATCCCGGTCCTGGGGAGTTTTTTCCCTATTTTTTGTCCCATCAATGGGACACCAAGAAGGAAAACATGGAACAAGGAGGGATCCAAGAGAAAATTCCCATTGGATCCCAAATTCCGGTCCTGGGGAGTTTCTCTCCTGGATTTTTGTCCCATCAATGGGGACAGCAAGGATCAAAACAAGGGATAAGAAGGGATCCAAGAGAAAATTCCCATTGGATCCCAAATCCCACTCCTGGGAAGTTTTTCTCCTGGATTTTTGTCCCACCAAGGGGACATCAAGGAGGAAAACATGGAACAAGGAGGGAGGGATCCGAGAGAAAATTCCCATCGGATCCCAAATCCCGGTCCTGGGGAGTTTTTACCCTATTTTTTGTCCCACCAATGGGACACCAAGGATCAAAACAAGGGATAAGGATGGATCCAAGAGGAGATTCCCATCGGATCCCAAATCCTGGTCCTGTTGAATTTCTCTCCCAAGTTTTTGTCCCACCAAGGAGACACCAAGGAGGAAAACGTGGAACAAGGAGGGATCCAAGAGGAGATTCCCATCGGATCCCAAATCCCGGTCCTGGGGAGTTTTCTCCTGGATTTTTGTCCCACCAAGGGCACACCAAGGATCAAAACAAGGGACAGGAATGGATCCAAGAGATTCCCATTGGATCCCAAGGATCCAGCCCCAGTCCCACTCCTGGGGAGTTTCTCTCCCGGTTTTTGGCCCAGAAAGGAGGAAAACAAGTGGAAATTCCCATTGGATCCCAAATCCCACTCCTGGAGAGTTCCTCTCCTGGATTTTTGTCCGACCAGGGGGACACCAAGGAGGAAAACAGAAGGAACAAGGAGGGAGGGATCCGAGAGGAAATTCCCATTGGATCCCAAATCCCGGTCCTGGGGAGTTTTTTCCCTATTTTTTGTCCCACCAATGGGACACCAAGGATCAACACAAGGGATAAGGATGGATCCAAGAGGAAATTCCCGTCGGATCCCAAATCCCGGTCCTGTTGAATTTCTCTCCCAAGTTTTTGTCCCACCAAGGAGACACCAAGGAGGAAAACGTGGAACAAGGAGGGATCCAAGAGGAGATTCCCATCGGATGCCAAATCCCACTCCTGGGGAGTTTCTCTCCCAGTTTTTGGCCCCAAAATGAGGAAAATAAGGGACAAGGAGGGACCCAAGAGGAGATTCCCATCAGATCCCAAATCCCGGTCCTGGGGAGTTCCTCTCCCGGCTTTCTGTCCCATCAAAGGGGACACCAAGAAGGAAAACAGAAGGAACAAGGAGGGATCCAAGAGAAAATTCCCATCATTCCCAGAAAGATCCCAAATCCCGGTCCTAAGGTGGTGTTCTCCCATTTTTTTTCGTCCCATCAAGGAGAAGCCAAGAAGGAAAACATGGAACAAGGAGGGGTCCAAGAGGAAATTCCCATTGGATCCCAAATCCCAGTCCTAAGGTGTTCTTCTCCCTTTTTCTGTTTTGTCTCATCTCTCACAGTTTTTGGCCCAAAAAAAAGGAGGAAAATAAGGGATAAGAAAGAATCCAAGAGGAAATTCCCACTGGATTTCAAGGACCTGGCCCAAATTCCCACTCTGGCGTTTCTCTCCTGGATTTTGGCCCATAAAGGAGGAAAACCAGGGATAAAGGATCCAAGAGGAGATTCCCAAATCCTTCCTCACCCTCTCGGTCTCCTCGACCAGCTTCAGGCTCTTCCTCTTCTCTTCCTCCTCCTCCTCCTCCTCTTCCTGCTCCACCTTCTCTCCAAGCGCTTCCCTGGGAGCAAAACCGGGAAAAGTTGGGAATATTTTATAATATTTAATGAGAATATTTATAAGAATTTTATATATAAATATAATTAATTTTAATTTATATAAATGTATATAAAATTTATATATAATATAATATAATATAATATAATATAATATAATATAATATAATAATCCAATATAATATAAACCAATATAATATAAACCAATATAATATAAACCAATATAATATAAACTAATATATTCTAATATAATGTAATATAATAAAAATAATAGAATATATTGTAATATGATATAATTAATGTGAATTTAATTAATATAATTTTGGGGGGGATTTGGGATTGGGATGATGATTTTTTTGGGATTTGGGATGATCCCAGTGGGATCCTTCCAGCTCAGGATATTCCAATGGGATCGGGAAGGGATTTGGGATGATCCCGGTGGGATCCTTCCCACTCAAGAGATTCCAGGGGGATCAGTCCCAGGTGCTTCCTTCGGGAAGGATTTGGGATGATCCCAGTGGGATCCTTCCAGTGGGATCAATCCCAGGTAGGATTGGGAAAGGATTTGGGATGATCCCAATGGGATCGTTCCCACTCAGGACATTCCAGTGGGATCGGGAAAGGGTTTGGGATGATCCCAGTGGGATCCTTCCAGCTCAGGATATTCCAATGGGATCGGGAAAGGGTTTGGGATGATCCCGGTGGGATCCTTCCTGTGGGATCAATCCCAGGTAGGACCTGGAATGATTTGGAATGATCCTGGTGGGATCCTTCCCACTTGGGATATTCCAGTGGGATCAATCCCAGGTGGGATCAGGGAAGAGATTTGGGATGATCCCAATGGGATCCTTCCAATGGGATCAGTCCCAGGTGGGATCGGGAAAGGATTTGGGATCGGGAAGGGAAGGAGGAGCCCGGCGGGGCGACAGATGAGATTCCATGAATTCGGAATTCCTGCTGGGAATGGGATCCACGGGCACCTCGCTGTGGGTCAGGCTGGGGGGAAGCGGTGCTTTCCATCCCAATTTTCCCTAAAAACAGCGGGAAAAGCGGGATCCTGACCCAGCCCCAGCTCGGGAGCGGATCCATCACAGTGGGATCCGATCCGGATGGGGAATCCATGGGATCCAGTTCAATCCCAGGGAAAATCCTTCGGGGAAAGGATCCCGGGATGGATCCGGGGTGGGAACGGGGATTTGTCCAAGTGGGAACGGGACTGTCCCAGGGATGAGATGTCCTGAACTTTGGGATCGGCTGGGATTGGGAATGGTGATCCCTGGGATCGGGAATCTCCTCCCAGGGGGATCCCAGAGCTCCTGCGCCCGCCCGGGAATTGTTTGGGAATGTTTGGGATCCAGGGGAGGCCCCGGCCTGGGGCCGCTTTGGGGACCCTCCTGGGCCCCTGCCCCCTCCCAACCCCCACTGTGGGAATGTTCTGGGATTTGGGAATGGTCCTGAGCTCTGGGATTGGGACTGCGATTGGGATGGATCCCCAGCCTTTGGGATGGATCCTGAGTTTGGGATTGGGATGGATCCTGAACCTTTGGGGTGGATCCTGAGCTCTGGGATTGGGACTGGGATTGGGATGGATCCTCAGCCTTTGGGATGGATCCTGAGCCCTGGGAATGGATTTTGGATGGGTTTGGAGCCCTGGGAATGGTCCCGAGCTCTGGGATTGGGATTGGGATTGGGATTGGGATTGGGATAGATCCTCAGCCTTTGGGATGGATCCTGAGCTCTGGGTTTCGGATGGGTTTGGATCCTGAGTCTGGGATTGGGATTGATCCTGAGCCTTTGGGGTGGATCCTGAGCTCTGGGATTGGGATTGGGATTGATCCTGAGCCTTTGGGGTGGATCCTGAGCTCTGGGATTGGGTTTGGGATGGATCCTGAGTCCGGGTTTGGGATTGGGATGGATCCTGGGCCTTTGGGATGGACCCTGAGTCTGGGATTGCTTCTGGGATGGATCCTGAGTCTGGGATTGGGATTGGGTTAGGAATTAGATCCTGAGCCTTGGGGATGTGTTTGGGATGGGTTTGGAGCCCTGGGATTGGATCCTGAGCCTGGGATTGCATCTGGGATGGATCCTGGGCCTTTGGGATGGATCCTGACCCTGGGATTGGGTTTGGGATGGATTTGGAGCACTGGGAATGTACCTGAGCACTGGGGATGGGTTTTGGAGGGATCCTGAGCCTGGGATTGGGTTTGGGATGGACCCTGAGTTCTGGGAATGTACCTGAGCACCTAGGATAGGTTTGGGATGGATCCTGAGCCTGGGATTGGGTTTGGGATGGATCCTGATTTCTGGGAATATTCCTGAGCCCCTGGGAGGGATTTGGGGTCAATCCTGAGCCTGTGGGGTGTGTTTGGGAGGGATCCCAAGCCTGGGATTGGGTTTGGGACGGACTCTGAGTTCTGGGAATGTTCCTGAGACCCTGGGATGGGTTTGGGACAAATCCCGAGCCCCGGTTCTGCTTCCGAGCCCCGGTTCCGAGCCCCGGTTCCGATTCGGAGCCCCGGCTTTGGGGTCGGCTCCTGATCTCCGGCCCAGTTTGGGGTGGGGAACCCCCCAGGACCACCCCCATCCCTCTGGAAAACCGGGAATGGGGCCCGGCCCCCCGTTCCTCACCGGCGCCGGACATCGATGCGGGTCCGGCGGGCGGCGATTCGCTGCTGCCGCGCCCAGTCCGCACCGGACCCGGTACCGGCATCGGCACCGGCATCGGGAACGGCATCGGTACCGGGACCGGGATCAGCAACGGGACCGGAATCGGGATAGGGACCGGTACCGGGATCGGGACCGGGATCGGCACCGGGATCCGGCTTGGGATGGAGTTTAGGATCGAGTTCAGGCTCGGGCTCGAGCTCCGCGAGCTCCAGGCTCGGGCCTGGGCCCGCCCCGTCCTCCCCCGGCTCCATGAGCACACCTGGGCGCAGGTGCGCGCCCGTTACTGCGCATGCGCGGCTCCCGTTACACCCCCCGCCGCCAACGGCCGATGCGCGGCGCCCACTACGCATGCGCGCACCCTGAGCGTCTCTCGTTACCTAGCAACGCGTGCGGCATCACGGGGGCGTTGCTGCGCATGCGCAGTAGCGCTTCCCGTAGCTTGGCAACGGCGGGAGCATCATGGGCCCCCCCCCCCGCCCCCCGCGCGCTCCCAAATATTCCCGGTGCGTTTTCCGTGGGAAACAGCGGGAAAAAGGCACCGGGAGAGATCCTGCGGCCCCTTCCCGCCGGGAACCGGGAGCTCGGGACGGGGATGGAATGAGGGAAGGGGCTGGAATGGAATTCCCAGAGAATCCCTGGGAATGTCCCAGGAAAGGTTGGAGCACCCCGGGATCGGGGTGGGAATGGGATGGGATTGAAGGTCCATGGATCCCATCCCAAACCATCCCGGGATTCTGGGATCAAGGACACTCAGGATCCATCCCGAGGGATTTTTATGGAATTTGGGGATGGGAAAGGGAAGGGAGACCCTTCCTGGAGTCCCCAATTCCCAGTGAAGCCCCTGGATCCCGAAATTCCTTCCCAAGGAGGAGTCGGGATGGGGATGGATCCAACGCCAGGCTGGGAGAGCAGCTGGGAACGTGCAGCTGGATCAGGGGAGGATCCAGGGAATCCTTGGAGCCTTTTCCAGAGGGAAAGGAGAGCTGGGATTTGGGATTTGGGATGAAGGCTGGAGGGGCAGGAGCCAGGGAATGGCTTCCAGTGGGAAAGGGGAGCTTGGGATGGTGGGATCCTGGGAAGGGATTCCCGGCCGTGCTGGGATTCCCAGAGAATCCCTGGCAGCGTCCCAGGACAGAAGTCCCATCCCAATTCCCGGGGATTTGCTTTTCCAGCCTCCCTCGCGGCCGAGCTCCAGGATTTCTGGGAATTCCATGAATTCCGTGAATTCAGGCAGGGAGCAGAGCCCTCCAGGCCCAGCGTTCCCGGGCCCTTTCCCTCCTCCTCCTCCTCCTCCTCCTCCTCCTGCTCCTGCTGCTGCTGCTGCTCCGGGATGTGGGAGCTGCCTGTTGCCATGGGGGGTTGCCATGGGATTGGGATCTGCAGTTTCCATGGAAATCGTGGGAGGTTGGGAATGGGATGGGACGGAGGGGGAGGGGAGGGGGGAAGGGGCTGAGGCCCTGCCAGGATTCCCGGGATGGCCCCAAATTTGGGGAAAGTTTCCACCTCTTCTTCCCCAATTCCTGCTTTTTGGGTTTTTTTTTTTCCTTCCTTCCTGGAATGTTCCTTTTCCAGGGAATTTCGCAGGCCCTGGTGGGGCTGATCTGGGGGTCAAGGGTTGGGAATATTCCGGGGGACAATTTATGGAAAATCCCAGATTTTTGGGATTCCCGAATCCTTTCAGATTGCTCCGGGATGCAGCAATCCAAATGATTCCCCCCAGGAGATGGGAAAAGAAGGGAAAAATCCAGGAATTTCAGCCCGATCCATCCCTCCAATCCCTTTTCCCAACCCTGATCCCAAAGGATGAGGAAAAATGGGATGAACCCACAACCTGACCCCATCCGCCCACCCACCCTCATTCCCGCGCTTTTCCAGGATTTTCCTCGGGAAAAGTCCCCCAAAACTCATTCCGAAGTGGAATTATCCCAGTAAATAACTGGAATGATTGAGGTTTGGACGGCCGGGAAGCCCCGAATTCCTTGGAATGCTGGAACGGGGGAGGGGGGCGATGAGGGGGAGGGAAGGTTGGGATTTTTTTTGTCCCAGCTCCAGAAGATGGCAGCAAGAACCCGCGGCATTCCCGGCGCCGGGAACGGCTCCGTCCAACCCCCTGGAAGCGGCTCCAACTTCTCCCGCTCCCAAATCCCGGCCGGATCCCTCGGAGCTCATCAAAAAAAAGTGAGTGAATCCCTATTTAAAAAAAAAAAAAAAATTTTATTTTATTTTATTTTATTTTATTTTATTTTATTTTATTTTATTTTATTTTATTTTTATTTTATTTTATTTTATTTTATTTTATTTTTTCTATTTCTATTTATTTTATTTTATTTTATTTTATTTTATTTTTTCTATTTCTATTTATTTTATTTTATTTTATTTTATTTTATTTTTTCTATTTATTTTATTTTTTATTTTTATTTTATTTTATTTTTTATTTATTTTTTATCTTATTTTATCTTATTTTAATTTAATTTAATTTAAATTTAATTTAATTTAATTTATTTTACTTTGTTTTATTTTATTTTATTTTACATTATTTTATTTTTATTTTATTTTATTTTACTTTATTTTAATTTATTTTATTTTATTTTACTTTATTTTAATTTATTTTATTTTATTTTATTTTTTATTTTATTTTTTCCCGGGATGCCGCAATTCCAAAGCGTCGCTCCCTAGCGATGGGAGAGGGAAGGGGAAAAAAAAAAAAAAAAAAAAAAAAAAGGAAAAATAATAATTAAAAAAAAAAAAAATCCCGGCGGATTTTGATTCCCAGCTCTCCGTGCCAATGGAAAAAGGGGAAAATTGGGAAGTGGAAGGAAAGGGGGGAGGGAGCAGCGGTTTCCCGGGAACCGTTCCCGGAGCGACCACGGGATCGCCTTTGGAAAGGGAAAAGGGAGCATGGGATGGCTCAGCCGCCTCCTGAGTGAGTCCGCGGGAATCCGCCGGGATTCGGGATCATCTCGGGAATCATTCATCGGGAATTTGGGGGGGCAGCGTTTTCCAAGCCCAAAATCGTCCGGGACTGGAGGTGGGACGGGACGGGAAAAGGGCGAGGAGGAGGAGGAGGAGGAGGAGGAGGAGCGGGATGGTTCCCGTCGGAACTCCTGCGTGGAGATTCCCGGGGGGAATTTTTTTTGGGGGGGATGATCCGAGAGCCGGGGAGATTCCCGGAGGGAATTTTTGGGGGGATTCGAGAGCCGGGGAGATTCCTGGGCAGCCCCGAGGATCCAGGATTCCAGCCGGGAGCGTGGGAACTGCGCATCTCCGAGTGCGTGGGAGAGCTCGGGAACAGCCGGGAATGGGAATCTTGGGGATCCAGGGATCTGCCCGGGATCCCGGGATTTGGGGTCCCTAAAGGGGAATTCGAGGTGGATTGCCCGGGATGTGGGATTCCAGAGAAGGGGATGTCGGAATTCCCCGGGGGTTGTGGGCAATGGGGGAGCCCCACGTCCCCTGCGGGGTCGTTCCCGAATTTTAGGGGTCGTGGCCAGGTGGGACCACCTGGATCAGGGAAAATTTGGGAGCAGTGGGGAAGGAAAAGGAGATGGGGGAATGGGAATGGGATTGGGAATGGGATTGGGAATGGGAGTGGGAATGGGGATGGGGATGGGATTGGGAATGGGAATGGGATTGGGGATGGGATTGGGAATGGGATTGGGAATGGGATTGGGAATGGGATTGGGAATGGGATTGGGAGTGGGAATGGGAATGGGATGGGGATGGGATTGGGATTGGGATGGGGATGGGGATTGGGATGGGGATGGGGATGGAAATGGGATTAGGATTGGGGATGGAAATGGGATTGGAAATGGGATTGGGGATGGAATTGGGAATGGGATTGGAAATGGGAAGGGGATTGGGAATGGGGATGGGAATGGGGATGGGATTGGGAGTGGGATTAGGATTAGGAGTGGGATGAGCCGGGTGTCTTTGGACTCCGTCGTGGGCTGCAGCTCCACAGGAATTCCCACTGGGAATTTCAGGAAGGGTTCAAACCCCCCCCCCCCCCGCCTTCACTTCCCCATTCCCACTGGGAATTCCCAGCACATCCCGGGATCGCAGCCACCCCCAAACTGTGGGATCAGGGGCACCCCACGGCTCCCCTTCCCTTCCCTTCCCACTTTTCCTCCTGGCATTCCCAGCAATCCCTAAACCACTCTGGGATCGGGATTGGAGTTGGGATTTGGATTGGGATCAGGATTGGGATTCCTCCTTGGTGAAGGATCCTTGGGGCAGAATTCCCAGGATCCCGGTAATCCCAGGAGTGGGAAGGATCCTCTGGGCCAGGAACGGGCTGGGAGAAGAATCCTGGCAGGGGCTGCAGCTCCTCAGGAATTCCCACCTGGAATTTTGGGAATTCCCACCTCACTTCCCCATTCCCACGGGGAATTCCCAGCACACGCCCAAACTGTGGGATCAGGGGCACCCCACTGCTCCCCTTCCCTTCCCATTTTTCCTCCTGGCATTCCCATAATTTTAAACCACTCTGGGATCTGGATTGGGATCGGGATTGGCATTGGGATTAGAATCCAGACTGGGATCGGGATCAGGATCAGGATTGGGATTCCCTCTCGGTGCAGAACCCTCGAGGCAAGAATTCCCAGGATCCCGGGAATCCCAGGATTGGGAAGGATCCTCCGGGTCAGGAACGGGCTGGGAGAAAAATCCCGGCAGGGGCTGCAGCTCCTCAGGAATTCCCACCTGGAATTTCAGGAGGAGCTCACCCCCCGCCTCCTTCACTTCCCCATTCCCGCCGGGAATTCCCAGCAAATCCCGGGATCGCCGCTGCGGGATCAGGGGCGCGCCCCACCGCGCCTCTTCCCGGTTTTCCCCCCCATGGCGTTCCCATCATTCCCAGCCCCTCTGCGCGGCTCGGCTCGGCTCGGGTCCGTCCCGCGGGCGGAATTCCCAGAATTCCCAGGATCCCGGGGATCCCGGCACCGCCGGGGCGGGGGGGGGAGTGGCGGCGCTTCCCGGCACCGCCCCCCCCGCTCCTTCCCCCTTCCTGCCCCGGCTCCTTCCGCGCCCCGGGAGCCGCCCGGGATATCCCGGGATATCCCCCCCATCCCCGCCATCCCCGCGCCGGGAGATTCCCGGGATATCCCCGCCATCCCCGCCCCGGCTTCTCCCGGGATATCCCCGCTCGCTCCCAGCGCCGGGAGATTCCCGGGAATCCGCGCCCGGAATTCCCGGCGGGTTCCCAAAGCTCCGCCGTGCAGGTGAGGGGGTCCCGGAGTTTTCCGGCTGCTTTTGCCGGGTTTTCGTCCCGGTTGGCTGGGAAGCGCTGTCTGGAAGTGTCCGGGATTCGGGATTTGGGATTCGGGATTCGATTCCCACCGGGATTCGGGATTCGGGATTCGATTCCCACCAGGAGCCAGGATTCGGGATTCGGGATTTGGGATCCGATTCCCACCAGGAGCCAGGATTTGGGATTTCGGATTTGGGATTCAGAATCCAATTCCCACCAGGAGCCGGGATTCAGGATCTGATCCCATTGGGAGCCAGGATTTGGGATTTGGGATTTGGGATTTGGGATCCGATTCCCACCAGGTGCCGGGATTTGGGATTTGGGATCTGGGATCTGATTCCCACCAGGATCCAGGATTTGGGATTTGGGATCTGATTCCCACCAGGTGACAGGATTTGGGATTTGGGATTTGGGATTCAGGATTCGGGATTCGGGATCCGATCCCACCAGGAGCCGGAATTCAGGATTCGGAATTCAATTCCCAGTGGGATTCGGGATTCAGGATTCAATTCCCACTGGGATTTGGGATTTGGGATCCAATTCCCACCAGGAACCGAGATTTGGGATTTGGGATTTGGGATTTGGGATTCAGGATCCGATCCCGTGGGAAGGTGAGAGCCGCTTCCCAAATTCGGGAAACGCCGGGAAGAGCCGAGGGAATGGGAGCAGGAGCTTTTCCACCATCCCCTTCCCAACATTCCAGGAAAACCGGGATGAGATCCTGGTGGAGCCGGCGGGGGGGGGTGGGATGGTGGAGGTGGAAACTCGGGAATTTGGGAATACGAGAGCCGAGCACCGGGAGTTCCGTGGGATTTGCTGGAATCGAGGTTTTCCCGGCCGTTCTGGAAGCTGGGATTGGGAATGCTGCGGGTTTTGCTGGGACTTGGGTGGATCCGGGGGGGGGGGGGGTTCCGTGATCCTCTCGGAATGATCCCGCCGCCGGATCGCTGGGATTGGGACGGGGATCCCCATCGGGGGTGCGGGAATGTCCCAGGGGATCATTGGGAACACCCAGAGTCTGACCTGGAGTCGGGAAGGATTTGGGAATCTCAGAGCTGGGAAATTCCAGGAGCAGGATGAGAGTCCCCGGCCTCCATCCGGAAGATCGGAAGATCCATGGTGTCCAGAGCTTTTCCAAGGGCTGGGAATGCGGAGTTGGAATCCTTTGGGTTTTTTTTTTTTTTCCCCCTGGTGGGACGGAGCTGGAAATGCGGGAAATTTTCCGGGTGGGATCTCCACGGTCCCTCCGCCGCCGGGAAAGGGGCAAAACCCGGGATAACCAGCAGGAAAATTCCCACAGGGAATAAAAGGAGGGTTTCCCGTGGAAAATCCCACGGGTTTGGCTGTGTTGGCCCTCAGGGTGGATCCCAGGAAGGATCCCGGGAATGGAGCCTGGGAAGAGCTGGGATGGATCCCAGAAAGAGTGGGGATGGATCCTGGGAAAGATCCCTGGAAGGATCTTGGAAAGGACAGGGATGGATCCCAGGAAGGATCCCGGGAATGGATGGCAATGGATCCTGAGGAGGCCAGGGAAGGATCCCAGGAATGGATCCTGGAAAGGACAGGAATGGATCCTGGGAAGGATTCTGGGAAAGATCCCGGGAAGGGCAGGGATGGATCCTGTGAAAGATCCCTGGAAGGATCTCGGAAAGGACAGGGATGGATCCCAGGAAGGATCCCGGGAATGGATCCGGGGAAGGATCCCAGAAAGGATCCCAGGAAGGATGGGAATGGATCCTGAGGAGGCCAGGGAAGGATCCCAGGAATGGATCCTGGGAAGAGCAGGGATGGATCCTGGGAAGAGCGGGGATGGATCCTGGGAAAGATCCCAGGAAGGGGCAGGCATGGATTCTGGGATGGATCCTGGGAAGGATGGGAATGGATCCAGAGGAGGGCAGGGATTGATCCCAGGATGGATCCCAGAAAGGACAGGAATGGATCCCGGGAAGGATCCTGGGAAGGATCCCAGGAAGGATCAGGGGAAGGATCCTGGGAAGGACTGGGATGGATGCCAGGAATCATGAGGATCAATCCCAGGAATTATGGAGATGGATCCCAGGAATTATGGGGATCAATCCCAGGAAGGATCCCAGAAAGGATCATGGGAAGGATCCCAGGAAAGATCCCAGGAAGGGCAAGGATGGATTCTGGGATGGATCCCAGGAAAGATTCTGGGAAGGATGGGAATGGATCCAGAGAAGGGCAGGGATCGATCCCAGGAAGGATCCCAGGAAGGATCAGGGGAAGGATCCCGGGAAGGACTGGGATGGATCCCAGGAATTATGGGGATGGATCCCAGGAACTATGAGGATCAATCCCAGGAATTATGAGGATCGATCCCAGGAATTACGGGGACGGATCCCAGGAATTACAGGGGCGGATCCCAGGATTTACGGGGGCGGATCCCGGGGGTTACAGGGGTGGATCCCGGGGGTTACGGGGGCGGATCCCAGGATTTATGGGGGCGGATCCCGGGGGTTACGGGGGCGGATCCCGGGGGTTACGGGGGCGGATCCCAGGATTTACGGGGGCGGATCCCAGGGGTTACGGGGGCGGATCCCAGGATTTATGGGGGCGGATCCCGGGGTTACAGGGGCGGATCCCAGGGGTTACGGGGGCGGATCCCAGGATTTATGGGGGCGGATCCCGGGGTTACAGGGGCGGATCCCAGGATTTACGGGGGCGGATCCCAGGGGTTACAGGGGCGGATCCCAGGGGTTACGGGGGCGGGAGGGCCGGGATGCCGTCGGGGCCGTGTTTGAGGCGGCGGCGGCAGCAAAAGGGGAACAGGAAGAGGCCGAGGCTCCCGACAGCCCCCGGGAAACCTCGGGAAGCTCCGGAGCCGGGGCCAACAACGGCCCCAAAAACCCCGTCCGTCAAAATCCCGGGATCTGGCGGGGGAAATCCCGGGATCTGACAGGTAAAATCCCAGGATCTGAGGGGAAAAGCCTGGGATCTGACAGGGAAATCCCAGGATCTGAAGGGAAAATCCCAAGGTCTGACAGGGAAATCCCGGGATCCAAGGGGAAAAATCCCAGGATCTGACAGGAAAATCATGGGATCTAATGGGATTATCCTGGGATCTGATGGGAAAATCCTGGGGTCTGACAGGGAAATCCCAGGATCTGACAGGAGGATTCTGGGATCTGATAGGGAAATCCTGGGATCTGACAGAAAAATCCTGTGATTTGACAGGAAAATCCCAGGATCTGACAGGTAAAATCCCAGGATCCAATGGGAAAATCCCTGGATCTGATGAGAAATCCTGGGATCTGGCAGGGAAATCCCGGGATCTGACGGGAAAACCTGTTCCAGGAAGGGTGGGGAGCACCAGGAAGGAGCCTTGGATGGGGCTGGGACGGCTCCGGAGGGCAGGAAGTGCTGGAATTCCAGGATTCCCAGGAAAAAACCGGGATATTTGGAGGGATGGGAGTTGTTTCGTCCCAGGAAAAGTGGGAAAGGATTCCCAGGGCTGCGGATTCCATGGAGGATTCCTGGGATCTGACTTATCCTGGCCGGATCCCAGTCCGGTCTTTGGCATTCCCGGGGTTATCCAGGTGCAATCCGACCTTTTCCAGCTCGGGGTCAAGGCTGGAAAAGCGGGAATGTTGATGGAAACGTCGGGAGCTGTTTGATCTGGGGCTGCTCCAAGCGGGGAATGGGCTGGGAAAGGTTCCCGGGGAAAAAAAAAATGGGGAATGGGATTTTGGGTGAAAAAGGGGGAATCGGGGTAAAAAAGGGGTTGATATGGGGGGGGGATCATGTGGGAATGATGGGAATGTGGGAGTGATGGGAATGATGGGAATGTGGGAATGTGGGAATGAGGGGAATGTGGGAATGATGGGAATGATGGGAAAATGGGAATGATGGGAATGTGGGAGTGATAGGAATATGGGAATGATGGGAATGATGGGAATGTGGGAGTGAGGAATATCTGGGAATGATGGGGATATGGGGATGATGGGAATGTGGGAATGATGGATATGTGGGAATGATGGGAATGATGGGAATGACGGGAATGTGGGAATGATGGGAATATGGGAATTATGGGAATATGGGAGTGATGGGAAAGTGGGAATTATGGATACCTGGGAATGATGGGAATGTGGGAATGGCAGACACGTGGGAATGATGGATATGTGGAAAGGATGGGAATGTGGGAGTGAGGGGAATGTGGGAATGAGGGGAAAATGGGAATGAGGGATATGTGGGAATGATGGGAAAATGGGAATGATGGGAATGTGGGAATGATGGGAATGTGGGGAATGATGGATATTTCTGAATGAGGGATCCATGGGAATGATGGGCACATGGAAAAGAGGGATGTGTGGGAATGAGGGATAGACAGAAATGATGGGAATATGGGAATGATGGGCACGTGGGAATGATGGGAATACGGGAATGATGGGAATAATGACTACATGGGAATGATGGGAATGTGGGAGTGATGGGAATGATGGGAATGATGGGAATATGGGAATTATGGATATCTGGGAATGATGGGAATGTGGGAAGGATTGGAATAGGGGAATGATGGAAATGATGGGAATGATGGGAGCGATGGGAATGATGGGAATGATGGACATCTGGGAATGATGGGAAAATAGGAATCATGGATATTTCAGGATGAGGGATATATGGGAATGATGGGAATGATGGACACCTGGGAATGATGGGAATGTGGGAATGATGGGAATATGGGAATGAGGAATATCTGGGAAGGATGGGAATGTGGGAATGATGGGAATGATGGAATGATGGGAATGTGGGAATGAGGGATATCTGGGAATGAAGGGATCCATGGGAATGATGGGCACATGAAGAAGAGGGATGTGTGGGAATGAGGGATAGACAGAAATGATGGGAATATGGGAATGATGGACACATGGGAATGATGGATATCTGGGAATTACGGACACATGGGAATGATGGGAATGATGGGAATGGATCATCCACGATTTGGGAATTTGGCAGAGCCGTGAGATCTCAATCCCGGGTCAGCACAGGCCGGAAAATGAATTCCCAAAATTTTCTGGGATCACCTTTGGGCGGGGGCACAGGTGGAGCTGGGCCAGGTGGGGAATTCCTTCTTTCCTGACCTGAAAAAAATTCCGGGATTTGGGATTTTCCGAAGCCTGGGGGATGCTCTGGGATGTCTTTCCTTGGGATCGCTCCCGGCTGGAGCAGCTGGAACGGCCAAAACGTCCATCGGGATGGGGATTAGTGGGAATAATTTGGAAAACCGGGGAAAATTCCCTGAAACTTGGGAACTTTCCCTGAGGGGAGGATGCGGCGACCCCCCCCCCCTCTTGATCCCATGGAAAAATTATTCCTGGGATCCCATGGAAAGTTGTTCCTGGGGTTGGCTGCAGGGCTGGGAATGACGAGGCGGGGGGATCGCGCGGGCAGAATTCCAGAGGTTCTGTGGATTTGGAATCGCGATCCCCAAACAGCCCCCCCAAAAAAAAAAAAAAAGGCGGGATTGAGGATGATCCTCCTGGAAGCTTCCATCCCGAAATTCCAGGACATCTGGTGGAGAGCTTTTCCTTCCCAGATGGTCGGGTCTGATGGGGAATGCCGGGAACGCAGAGTTCCTTCCCTGCTCTCCCCTGATCCTGAGTCATTCCCGTGCGTGGGATTCCCGGCAGCGCTCCCGGCCGGGGGCGGATTCCCGGGAAAAGGTCGGATACCCGGGGAAGGGGTTGGATTCCCGGGGAAAAAAGGTCGGATACCCAGGGAAAAAAGGTCGGATTCCTGGGAAGCAGATCCTGAAGGGATGAGGGGAAAGAAGGGGAAAGAGGGGAAAAATGGGAAGCAGGGAAAAGTGGGGAGCTGGAGGGAAAACGGGATACAGGTGGTGATGGAATGCAGGGAAAATGGGATACAGGTGGAAATGGGAAGCAGGGAAAATGGGATGCAGAAAAAATGGGAAGCGGGGAAAAACAGAGGGCAAAAGGAGATGGGATGCGGGTAAAATGGGATGCAGGGAAAAGGGATTCCCAGGAAAAGGTCAGATACCCGGGGAAGGGGTTGGATTCCCGGGGAAAAAAGGTCGGATTCCTGGGAAAAGGTCGGATTCCTGGGAAGGGGTCGGATTCCTGGGAAGCAGATCCTGAAGGGATGAGGGGAAAGAAGGGGAAAGAGGGGAAAAATGGGATGCAGGGAAAAGTGGGAAGGAGGGAAAACGGGATGCAGGTGGTGATGGAATGCAGGGAAAATGGGATACAGGTGGAAATGGGAAGCAGGGAAAATGGGGAGCAGGGAAAATGGGGAGCAGGGAAAATGGGGAGCAGGGAAAATGGGATGCAGAAAAAATGGGAAGCAGGGAAAAACAGAGGGCAAAAGGAGATGGGATGCGGGTAAAATGGGATGCAGGGAAAAGGGATTCCCAGGAAAAGGTCGGATACCCGGGGAAGGGGTTGGATTCCCGGGGAAAAAAGGTCGGATTCCTGGGAAAAGGTCGGATTCCTGGGAAGCAGATCCTGAAGGGATGAGGGGAAAGAAGGGGAAAGAGGGGAAAAATGGGATGCAGGGAAAAGTGGGGAAGAGGGAAAATGGGATACAGGGAAAATGGGATTCAGAAGGAGATGGGATGCAGGGAAAAACAGGGAGCAGGAGGACATGGGATAGAGGGGAAGGTGGGGATACAGGTGGAAATGGGAAGCAGGGGGAGATGGGAAGCAGGGAAAAAGGGGAGCTGGAGGAGATGGGATGCAGGGAAAACGGGATGAAAGAGGTGAAAAGAAATGGGGAAAATGGGATGCAGGGGAAAATGGGGAGCTGGAGAAGATGGGATGCAGGGGAAGCAGGGAAAATGGGATGCAAGAGAGATGGGATACGAGGGAAACGGGAAGTGTGGGGAAAATGGGGTAGGAGAGAGATGGGATGCAGGAAAATGGGATGCAGGGGGAGGTGGGAAACGGGAGAAATGGGAAGCAGGGAAAACGAGGTGCAGGGAAAAACGGGGAGGTGGAGGAGATGGGGTGCAGGGAAAAATGGGGAGCACAAGGAGATGGGAAGCAGAGAAAACGGGATGAAAGAGGAGAAAAGAAACGGGGAAAATGGGATGCAGGGAAAATGGGATGCAGGGGAAAATGGGGAGCTGGAGAAGGTGGGATACAGGGGAAGCAGGGAAGATGGGACGCAAGAGAGATGGGATACGAGGGAAACGGGAAGTGTGGGGAAAATGGGGTGGGAGAGAGATGGGATGCAGGGAAAACGGGATGCAGGGGGAGGTGGGAAACAGGAGAAATGGGAAGCAGGGAAAACGGGGTGCAGGGAAAAACGGGGAGTACAAGGAGATGGGAAGCAGAGAAAATGGGAGGCAGGGAAAAACGGGGAGCTGGAGGAGATGGGATAGAGGGGAAGGTGGGGATACAGGTGGAAATGGGAAGGAGGGAAAAACGGGATACAGGTGGAAATGGGATGCAGAAGGAGGTGGGAAGCAGGGAAAACGGGATGAAAGAGGAGAAAAGAAACGGGGAAAGTGGGATGCAGAGAAAATGGGATGCAGGGGAAAATGGGGAGCTGGAGAAGGTGGGATACAGGGGAAGCAGGGAAGATGGGATGCAAGAGAGATGGGATACGAGGGAAACGGGAAGTGTGGGGAAAATGGGGTAGGAAAGAGATGGGATGCAGGGAAAACGGGATGCAGGTGGGAATGGGGAGCAGGGAAAATGTGAGGCGGAGAAAATGGGATGCAGGGAAAAACGGGGAGCTGGAGGAGATGGATGCAGGGGGAAAATGGGGAAAATGGGATGCAGGTGGAAATGGGAAGCGGGGGAGATGGGATACAGGGGGAGGTGGGGAAACGAGGAAAACAGGGCAGAGAGATGGGATGCAGGGAAAACGGGATACAGGTGGTGATGGGATGCGGGGAAAATGGGATACAAGAGACATGGGATACGAGGAAAATGGGAACTGTGGGAAAATGGGATGTGGGAGAGATGGGGAGCAGGGAAAATGGGATGAAAGAGGAGAGGGGAGCCCAGGAAAATGGGAAGCAAGGGGAGGTGGGAAGCAGGGAAAAACAGGGAGCGAAAGGAGATGGGAGGCAGGGAAAATGGGAAGCAGGGAAAATGGGATGCAGGGAAAATGGGAAGCAAGAGGAGAGGGGAGCCCAGGAAAATGGGATGCAGGGGGAGGTGGGAAGCAGGGAAAACGGGATGCAGGAGAGAGGGGACGCAGGGAGAATGGGACGCAGGAGGAGATGGGACGCGGGAAGCAGTGGGATTTGGGAAGTGACGGGATACGGGGAAGTTGGGATGTGGGAAGCGATGGGACGCAGGGAAAATGGGGGTTTGGGGATTTGGGATGTGTGTCTCTGCCCAGCCTTGCTTCCAACCCCAGGCACTCTGATGTTTTCCCACTCTGGAAAAGTTGGAATTACAGCCGGTGCTGGGTGCTGGGCCCCAATTCCGGTCCCGATTCCAGTGCCGGGTGCCAGTTCTTGGTCCCGGTTCTGGTCCCAACACCAGCATGGGGCGCTGGGTTCTGGGTCCCGGTGCCGGTTCCGGTTCTAGCGCTGGTGTTGGGTGCTGCGTCCCGGTGCCGGTTCTGGTTCCAGCGCCTCTGTCCGGTGCCGGTTGCTGGTTCCAGCACCGGTGCGGGGTTCTGGGTCCCGGTTCTGGTGTCAGGCGCTGGGTTCTGGGTCGTGGTGCCAGTGTTGGGTGCTGGGTTCTGGGTCCCGGTGCCGGTTCTGGTGTCAGGTGCTGGGTTCTGGGTCGTGGTGCCAGTGTTGGGTTCTGGGTCCCGGTTCCAGTGCCGCTATCAGGTGCTGGGTGCTGGGTCCCGGTGCTGGTTCTGGTGTCAGGCGCTGGGTTCTGGGTTGTGGTGCCAGTGTTGGGTGCTGGTCCTGGTGCCGGTTCCAATCCTGAGTGCCGGGTCCCAGTGCCACTGTTGGGTGCTGGGTTCTGGGTCCCGGTGCCGGTTCTGGTGTCAGGTGCTGGGTTCTGGGTCCTGGTGCCGCTATCAGGTGCTGGGTTCTGGGTCCCGGTGCCGGTTCTGGTGTCAGGCGCTGGGTTCTGGGTCCCGGTGCCAGTGTTGGGTGCTGGTCCTGGTGCTGGTTCCGATCCTGAGTGCCGGGTCCTGGTGCCACTGTTGGATGCTGGGTCCTGGGTCCTGGTGCCGGTTCTGGTGTCAGGCGCTGGGTTCTGGGTCCTGGTGCCTCTGTTGGGTGCTGGGTTCTGGGTCCTGGTGCCGGTTCTGGTGTCAGGTGCTGGATTTTGGGTCCTGTTGCCACTGTCAGGTGCTGGGTTCTGGGTCCTGGTGCCGGTTCCGGTTTCAGGTGCTGGGTTCTGGGTCCTGGTGCCACTGTCAGGTGCTGGGTTCTGGGTCCCGGTGTCACTGTTGGGTTCTGGGTCCCGGTGCCAGTTCTGATCCTGAGTGCCAGGTCCTGGTGCCACTGTTGGGTGCTGGGTGCTGGGTCCCAGTGCTGGTTCTGGTGTCAGGTACTGGGTCCTGGGTCCTGGTGCCGGTTCTGGTGTCAGGTGCTGGGTTCTGGGTCCCGGTGCCGGTTCTGGTGTCAGGTGCTGGGTTCTGTTGCCACTGTTGGGTGCTGGTACCGGTGCTGGTTCCGATGCTGAGTGCCGGATCCATCCCGGTGCCACTGTTGTGTGTTGGGTGCTGTGTTTTGGGTCTCGGTTCCGCTGCCAGTCCCAGCGTCAGGTGCTGGGTTCTGGGTCCCGGTGCCGGTTCCGGTGTCAGGTGCTGGGTTCTGGGTCCTGGTGCCGCTGTCAGGTGCTGGGTTCTGGGTCCTGGTGCTGGTCCCGGTTCCAGTGCCGCTATCAGGTGCTGGGTGCTGGGTCCTGGTGCCGGTTCCGGTGTCAGGTGCTGGGTTCTGGGTCCCGGTGCCGGTTCCGGTGTCAGGTGCTGGGTTCTGGGTCCTGGTGCTGGTCCCGGTTCCAGTGCCGCTATCAGGTGCTGGGTGCTGGGTCCCGGTGCTGGTTCTGGTATCAGGTGCTGGGTTCTGCTCCTGGTTCTGGTGTCAGGTGCTGGGTGCTGGGTCCCGGTGCTGGTTCTGGTGCTGGGTGCTGGGTTCTGGTCCTGGTGCCAGTCCCGGTGCCACTGTTGGGTGTTGGGTGCTGGGTTCTGGGTCCCAGTTCTGGTGCCTGGTGCTGGTCCCACCCCTGGTCCCGGTGCCGGGTGCTGGGTTCTGGGTCCCGGTGCCGGTTCCGGTGCTGCTGTTGGGGGTCAAATGCCAGGTCCAGGTGCCGGTTCAGGGTCCTGGTCCCAGGTCCTGGTGCCGGTCCCGGTTCTGGTGCTGCTGTTGGGTGTCAAGTGCTGGGTCCTGGTGCTGGTTCAGGGTCCCAGTCCTGAGTTCTGGTGCTGCTGTCGGGCACTGGGTTCTGGGTCCCAGTGCCAGTGCCGGTTCCAGTACTGGGTTCTGGGTGCCGGTTCTGGTGTCAGGTGCTGGGTTCTGGGTGCCGGTTCTGGTGTCAGGTGCTGGGTTCTGGGTGCCTGTTCCGGTGTCAGGTGCTGGGTTCTGGGTGCCGGTTCTGGTGTCAGGTGCTGGGTTCTGGGTGCCTGTTCCGGTGTCAGGTGCTGGGTTCTGGGTCCCGGTGCCACTGTTGGGTGCTGGGTGCTGGTGCCGGTTCTGGTGTCAGGTGCTGGGTTCTGGGTCCCGGTGCCGCTGTTGGGTTCTGGGTGCCGGTTCTGGTGTCAGGTGCTGGGTTCTGGGTCCTGCTGCTGGTCCCAGCGCCACTGTTGGGTGCTGGTGCTGGTTCCGATGCCAAGTGCCAGGTCCCGGTGCCGCTGTTGGGTGCTGGGTTCTGGCTCCTGGTGCTGCTGTTGGGTGCTGGGTTCTGGGTCCTGGTTCCGGTGTCAGGTGCTGGGTCCCGGTTGGGTGCTGTGTTCTGGGTCTCAGTTCCGGTGCCCGCTGCCAGTCCCGGTGTCAGGTTCTGGGTCCCGCTGCCGGTCCTGGTTCCGGTCCCAGTGTCGGTGCCAGTCCTGGTGTCAGGTGCCAGGTCCCGCCCCCGGTGCCGGGTTCTGGGTCCTGGTGCCGGCTCCAGTGCTGCTGCTGGGTGTTGAGTGCCGGGTCCCGGTGCCGGTCCCGTGTCCCGGTGCCGGTTCCGTGTCCCGGTACCGGTTCCGGTCTCGGCTCCCGCCGCCGGTCCCAGTGCCACTGTCGGGTACTGAGTTCTGTGTCCCGGTGCCGGCTCCGTGTCCCGGTGCCGGTCCCGTGTCCCGTGTCCCGGTTCCGGTCCCTCCTCTGCGCACCCGAGCCGGTCACAGCAGGAAGCGCCACCGGCGCTCGCTCGGGTCCTGGTCCCGGTGCCGGTTCCGGTTCTGGTGCCCCGTCGGGTGCTGGGTTCTGGGTCCCGGTGCCAGTCCTGGTGCCGGTTCTGGTGCCGGCTCCTAGTCAAGGTCCCGGTCCCGGTCCTGCTGTCGGGTGCTGTGTCCCGGTGCCGGTGCCTGTCCCGTGTCCCGGTGCCGGTTCCGGTCTCGGCTCCCGCCGCCGGTCCCAGTGCCACTATCGGGTACTGAGTTCTGTGTCCCGGTGCCGGCTCCGTGTCCCGGTGCCGGTCCCGTGTCCCGGTGCCGGTTCCGGTCCCTCCTCTGCGCACCCGAGGCGGTCACAGCAGGAAGCGCCACCGGCGCTCGCTCGGGTCCTGGTCCCGGTGCCGGTTCCGTGTCTCGGGTCCTGGTCCGTGTCCCGGTGCCGGTCCCGTGTCCCGGTGCCGGTTCCGGTCCCTCCTCTGCGCACCCGAGCCGGTCACAGCAGGAAGCGCCACCGGCGCTCGCTCCGCGCGGCGACAGCGGCGACGCCTCGGGGGCGCCAACAGCGGGGCCACCCCGGGGGCGACAGCGGCGACAGCGGGGCCAGCACCACTCCGTAAGTGCCGCTGGCATCCCGGGAATCCCGCGCACCGGGAGTCCCGCGCACCGGGAATCCCGCGCACCGGGAATCCCGAACACCGGGAATCCCGAACACCGGGAATCCCGCGCACCGGGAGTCCCGCGCACCGGGAATCCCGCGCACCGGGAATCCCGAACACCGGGAATCCCGAACACCGGGAAATCCGCGCACCGGGAGTTCCGCGCACCGGGAATTCCGCGCACCGGGAGTCCCGCGCACCGACCGGGAGGAGCCGCCGCTCACCTGGCGGAGGGCGGATCCCGGGAAAACTCATCCCGGAGGATTCCCCGCGGCGGGGCGGCGGGGAGGGGAATTTTGGGGCCCGCGGGGCGGGAGGGGAACCCCTCGGAGTTGTCACCCGGGTGCCACCCGGGGCTTGGCGGCAGCGCCCGGCCGGGGGAGGCGACACCGGGCGGGGACGGAGCCGAACCTCGCCGCGAGCCGCCGGTGGCGACTTCCTGGTGCGGGGAGGTGGCCCCGGGCTCCGCGGGGACCTTGGCGGTGACAGGAGGTGGCACCGGAGGCTGGAGGGGGGTGGTGGCACCGAGGGGGCACCGAGGGGACACCGAGGGTGACAGGACGGGGCAGGGAGGGGACGTTGGTGGCAGCGCCGGGCCCGGTTTCGTTTCCTCCGCGTCCCCGCGGTTGCGTCACGGGGAGCGCGGGGATGCGCGCCCAGGGCCGAGGGGAGGTGGCAGAGGCTCGGCGACAAGGGGGTGGCGATGGCACCGGGGACGCTTGGCCAGGTCTGGAAAGCGCGGGGGGGAATTTGGGGTGGGAAGGCCCGGACGGGGCGGGGGAATGGGCGCGATTGTGCCTGGCGTCCTTGCGGGGTTTGAGGGGACACTGGTGTCCCTTGATGTCCCCCCGTGTCCCTGGATGTCCCTCGATGTCCCTGGATGTCCCTCCATGTCCCTCGATGTCCCTCGATGTCCCTGGATGTCCCTGGATGTCCCTGGATGTCCCTCGATGTCCCTCGATGTCCCTCGATGTCCCTCCATGTCCCTGGATGTCCCTCGATGTCCCCCCGTGTCCCTCGATGTCCCTCGATGTCCCTCGATGTCCCCCCGTGTCCCTGGATGTCCCTCGATGTCCCCCCGTGTCCCTTGATGTCCCCCCGTGTCCCTCGATGTCCCTGGATGTCCCTCGATGTCCCTCGATGTCCCTCGATGTCCCTGGATGTCCCTCGATGTCCCTCGATGTCCCTCGATGTCCCTGGATGTCCCTTGATGTCCCTCGATGTCCCTTGATGTCCCTGGATGTCCCTGGATGTCCCTCGATGTCCCTCGATGTCCCTGGATGTCCCTCGATGTCCCTGGATGTCCCTTGATGTCCCTCGATGTCCCTTGATGTCCCTGGATGTCCCTGGATGTCCCTCGATGTCCCTTGATGTCCCTCGATGTCCCTCGATGTCCCCAGCTGTGGCCATGAGGGTGCTGCTGGGAATTCCCGTTGGGATTTTCCATGGGGTGCTCCCTGCGTGCCGTTCCCAGCCACGGGGACAGGATGGGGACACTCTGGGGACACTCTGGGGACACCCAGCCCCGCCGTCCCCGTGCCACCCCCGTGGGAACGGGGCCGGAAATGAGGAAAAATTGTGTGTGGGGGGGCAAAAAAAAACAAAACCCATAACTGGAACATTTCTGTCCCTAAAAAATCCCCTAAAAATCAGCTGCTCTCATCCCTGTTCTCGGGGCTGGATTTGGGGTCGTGCCCGCCTGGAATTCCCTGGGAGCCCAAACCCGTCCAGGTTTCATCGGGATCGGGGCGGCCTCGGATTCTGGGGGACGGGAAGGGACGAGGTGGGGGAGGCGGCCTGGGCTGCTCTTGGGGCCACCTGGGGAGGGGACACGGCCCCAGAGTCACCCGGGGTTGTGCAAAGGATGTGGCTTCCTGCAGAGAGGCCCTGGGCGTGGGGAAAGAGCAGAAAACCCCAAAGAAAAACCGCCCCGAAAAAAACCCCCAAAGCCGGAGGTGAATGAAAAACCCCCAAAAACTGGAGGTGAATGAAAAACCCTAAAAAAGCCGGAGGTGAATAAAAAACCCTAAAATCCAGAGGGGAATAAAAACCCCCAAAAACTGGAGGTGAATGAAAATCCCGAAATCTTGAGGTGTAAAAAAATCCCAAAAAGTGGAGGGGAATAAAAATCCCAAAATCTGGAGGTGAATAAAAATCCCAAAATCCGGAGGTGAATAAAAATCCCAAACCTGGAGGTGAATAAAAATCCCCAAAATCTGGAAGAGAATGAAAATCCCAAAATCCAGAGGTGAATAAAAAACTCCAAAATACAGAGGTGAATCAAAAATCCCAAAATCTGGAGGTGAATAAAAAATACCAAAACCCGGAGGTGAATAAAAAACCCCAAATCCGGAGGTGAATAAAAATCCCCAAACTCTGGAGGTGAATAAAAAATCCCAAAATCCGGAGGTGAATAAAAATCCCAAAATCCGGAGGTGAATAAAAATCCCTAAAAAATCCGGAAGTGAATAAAAATCCCCAAACTCTGGAGGAGAATAAAAATCTCAAAATCTGGACGTGAATAAAAAATCCCAAAATCTGCAGGTGAATAAAAAATCCCAAAATCTGGAGGTGAATGAAAATCCCAAAATCTTGAGGTGAATAAAAAATCCCAAAATCTGGAGGTGAATAAAAAACCCCAAAATACAGAGGTGAATCAAAAACCCCAAATCTGGAGGTGAATAAAAATCTCAAAATCCGGAGGTGAATAAAAATCCCAAAATCCAGAGGTGAATAAAAAACCCCAAAATCCAGAGGTGAATAAAAAACCCCAAAATCCAGAGGTGAATAAAAATCCCCAAACTCTGGAGGTGAAAAAAAATCCCAAAATCCGGAGGTGAATAAAAAACCCCAAAAAATGGAGGTGAATAAAAATCCCAAAATCCGGAGGTGAATAAAAAACCCCAAAATCCAGAGGTGAATAAAAAATCCCAAAATCCGGAGGTGAATAAAAATCCCAAAATCTGGAGGTGAATCAAAAACCCCAAAATCTGGAGGTGAATAAAAAATCCCCAAGATCCAGAGGTGAATAAAAACCCCAAAATCTGGAGGGGAATAAAAATCCCAAAATCCGGAGGTGAATAAAAATCCCTAAAAAATCCGGAAGTGAATAAAAATCCCCAAACTCTGGAGGAGAATAAAAATCTCAAAATCCGGAGGTGAATAAATAATCCCAAAATCCGGAGGGGAATAAAAAATCCCAAAATCTGGAGGTGAATAAAAAATCCCAAAATCTGGAGGGGAATAAAAAACCCCAAATCCGGAGGTGAATAAAAAATCCCCAAATCCGGAGGTGAATAAAAAATCCCCAAAATCCAGAGGGAAATAAAAAATCCCAAAATCTGGAGGTGAATAAAAAACGCCAAAATCTGGAGGTGAATAAAAAATCCCAAAACCCGGAGGTGAATAAAAATCCCAAAATCCAGAGGGAAATAAAAAATCCCAAAATCTGGAGGTGAATAAAAAACCCCAAAACCCAGAGGTGAATAAAAAATACCAAAACCCGGAGGTGAATAAAAATCCCAAAATCCGGAGGTGAATAAAAATCCCCAAACTCTGGAGGTGAATAAAAATCCCAAAATCCGGAGGTGAATAAAAAAACCCAAAAATTGGAGGGGAATAAAAATCCCAAAATCCGGAGGTGAATAAAAAACCCCAAAATCCGGAGGTGAATAAAAATCTCAAAATCTGGAGGTGAATAAAAAATCCCCAAATCCGGAGGTGAATAAAAAACCCCAAAATCCGGAGGTGAATAAAAATCCCCAAACTCTGGGGGTGAATGAAAATCCCAAAATCCAGAGGTGAATAAAAAACTCCAAAATACAGAGGTGAATAAAAATCTCAAAATCCGGAGGTGAATAAAAAACCCCAAAAAATGGAGGGGAATAAAAATCCCAAAATCCGGAGGTGAAAAAAAATCCCAAAATCCGGAGGTGAATAAAAAACCCCAAAAAATGGAGGGGAATAAAAATCCCAAAATCCGGAGGTGAATAAAAAACTCCAAAATCCGGGGATGAATAAAAAAAACCCCAATTCCGGAGGTGAATAAAAAATCCCCAAAATCCGGAGCTGAATAAAAATCCCAAAACCCAGAGGTGAATGAAAATCCCTAAAAAACCTGGAGGTGAATAAAAAACCCTCAAACCCAGAAGTGAATAAAAATCCCAAAACCCGGAGGTGAATAAAAAATCCCAAAATCTGGAGGTGAATAAAAAATCTCAAAATCTGGAGGTGAATGAAAATCCCTAAAAAATCCAGACGTGAATAAAAAACCCTCAGACCCAGAAGTGAATAAAAATCCCAAAATCTGGAGGAGAATAAAAATCCCCAAATCTGGAGGTGAATAAAAAACCCCAGAGAGTGAAAAGATCCCAAACTGGTTTGGGGTGAGAGGGAGCTTAAATCCCATCCTGGTCCGATCCCGAGATTTCCATGATTCCAGGGTGATCCCACTTTTCCTTGGATATTCCCAAGGATCCTCTGGGAATCCCAGCGTAGCCGGGAATCCCTTCCCAAAATCCCCAAATCCCCAAAATCCCCAAATCCCCCAAATCCCCAAAATCCCCAAATCCCGACCCTCTGGCCACGGTTGAGCCATTCCAGGCCCTTTCCCCAAATCCCTCTCCGGCTCTCCTGGATTGGATCCAGCCCCATCCCGACTCCTCCTTGAGAAGGAATTTCGGGATCCAGGGGTTTCACTGGGAATTCGGGACTCCAGGAAGGGTCTCCCTTCCCTTTTCCATCCCTGAATTCCATAAAAATCCCTCGGGATGGATCCTGAGTGTCCCTGATCCCAGAATCCTGGAATGGTTTGGGATGGGATCCATGGACCTTCAATCCCATCCCATTCCCACCCCGCCACCCCAGGGTGCTCCAACCATTCCTTGGACACTGCCAGGGATTCTCTGGGATTCTCTGGGAATTCCAGCCCAGCCAGGAATCCCTTCCCAAGATCCCACCATCCCAAGCTCCCCTTTCCCACTGGAAGCCATTCCCTGGCTCCTGCCCCTCCAGCCCTTGCCCCAATCCCAGCTCTCCCGGAGCCCCTTTGGGATGGGCAAGCGGCTCCAAGGATTCCCTGGATCCTCCCCTGATCCAGCTGCACATTCCCAGCTGCTCTCCCAGCCTGGCGTTGGATCCAGCCCCATCCCGACCCCTCCTTGAGAAGGAATTTCGGGATCCAGGGGCTTCACTGGGAATTCGGGACTCCAGGAAGGGTCTCCCTTCCCTTTTCCATCCCCGAATTCCATAAAAATCCCTCGGGATGGATCCTGAGTGTCCCTGATCCCAGAATCCCGGAATGGTTTGGGATGGGATCCATGGACCCTCAATCCCATCCCAGGGACACTTCCCATGATCCCAGGGTGCTCCAGCCATTCCTTGGATACCTCCAGGGATTCTCTGGGAATTCCAGCCCGGCCGGGAATCCCTTCCCAGGATCCCACCATCCCAAGCTCCCCTTTCCCACTGGAAGCCATTCCCTGGCTCCTGCCCCAGTCCATCCTTCATCCCAAATCCCCAATCCCAGCTCTCCTTTCCCTCTGGAAGCGGCTCCAAGGATTCCCTGGATCCTCCCCCGACCCGGCTGCGCATTCCCAGCTGCTCTCCCAGCCCCGGATCGCTTCCCCCGGCGGTTTAATCGTTAACCCGAACTCCTCCGGAGCCGGAATTCCTCGTTGTTCCAGAGGCTCCGGCCGCACCTTTGCTCCCTCCCGGCACCGCCCGAGGCCAGCGGGGCCCGCCCGGGGCTCCCGGACCCAACCCGGGACAGCCCCTCGGCGTTCCCGAAAACCCTCGGGAACGGCAAAATTTGGGATCCCTTTGGATCCCAGAATTCGGGGTCACCCCAGATCCTCGTCCCGGTTTTTATTTCTGGGAAGGGAGGGTTGGAGCCGTTTGGTTGTGGTGAAATTTTTAAGGCAGATTTGGGATTTTTGGGGTTTTTTTATCCCCTCTAAAAATCCCAAATCCCAAATCCCTTTGGATCCCAAAATTTGGGATCACCCCAGATCCTCATCCCAGTTTTTTTTCTGGGAAAGGAGGGTTGGAGCTGCTTCACCTCTGGTTGGAATTTTAAAGCAGATTTGGGATTTTGGGGTTTTTATCCCCTCTAAAAATCCCAAATCCCTTTGGATCCCAAAATTCAGGATCACCCCAGATCCTCATCCCAATTTTTTTTTCTGGGACGGGAGGGTTGGAGCCGTTTCCCCCTTGGTTGCAGTGAAATTTTAAGGCAGATTTGGGATTTTGGGGTTTTTTTGTATCCCCTCTAAAAATCCCAAATCCCTTTGGATCCCAAAATTCGGGATCACCCCAGATCCTCATCCCGGTTTTTATTTCTGGGAAGGGAGGGTTGGAGCCGTTTGGTTGTGGTGAAATTTTTAAGGCAGATTTGGGATTTTTGTGGGTTTTTTTAATCCCGATTTGGGATCCCTTTGGATCCCAAAATTTGGGATCACCCCAGATCCTCATCCAAATTTTTATTTCTGGGAAAGGAGGCTTGGAGCTGTTTCCCCTTTGGTTGCAGTGAAATTTTAGGGCAGATTTGGGATTTTGGGGTTTTTTTTTATCCCCTCTAAAAATCCCAAATCCCTTTGAATCCCAAAATTCGGGATCACCCCGGATCCTCATCCCAATTTTTATTTCTGGGAAGGGAGGGTTGGAGCCGTTTGGTTGTGGTGAAATTTTTAAGGCAGATTTGGGATTTTTTGGGTTTTTTTAATCCCGATTTGGGATCCCTTTGGATCCCAAAATTTGGGATAATCCCGTATCCACATCCCAGATTTTTTTTCTGGGAAAGAAGGGTTGGAGCCATTTGGTTGTGGTGACATTTTTAAGCAGATTTGGGATTTTTGTGGGTTTTTATCCCCTCTAAAAATCCCAAATCCCTTTGGATCCCAAAATTCGGGATCACCCCAGATCCTCATCCCAATTTATTTTTTTTTTTGGGAAGGGAGGGTTGGAGCCGTTTCCCCTTTGGCTGCGGTGACATTTTTAAGCAAATTTGGGATTTTTGGGGGTTTTTTTATCCCCTCTAAAAATGAAGGCGATAATTGGTCTGAGTCAAGGTGGGAGTGGGGTCACTCTGAAGGTGACAGGGACAGCGAGGTGTCACCATGGAGGTGACAAGGACATGAAGGTGTCACCATGGAGATGACAAGGATATGGAGGTGTCACCATGGAGGTGACAGGGACATGGAGGTGTTGCTGTGGTGGTGACAGGGAGACAGAGATGTCACTGTGGTGGTGACAAGGACATGGCGGTGTCATCATGAAGGTGACAAGGATATGGAGGTGTCACCATGGAGGTGACAGGGACATGGAGGTGTCACTGTGAAGGTGACAGGGACATGGCGGTGTCACCATGGAGGTGACGGGGACATGGTACTGTCACTCTGGGGGTGACAGGGACATGGAGCTGTCACCGTGGAAGTGACAAGGACATGGAGGTGTCACCATGGAGATGACAAGGACATGGAGGTGTCACTCTGAAGGTGACAGGGACATGGAGGTGTCACCATGGATGTGACAGGGACATGGAGGTGTCACTGTGGAGGTGACAAGAGCATGCAGGAGTCAATGTGGAGGTGACAAGGATATGGAGGTGTCCCTGTGGAGGTGACAGGGACATGGAGGTGTCACTGTGATGGTGACAAGGACATGGAGGTGTTGCTGTGGAGATGACACAGAGACAGAGATTTCACTGTGGAGGTGACAAGGATATGAAGATGTCACCATGGAGGTGACAGGGACATGGAGGTGTCACTCTGGAGGTGACAGGGACACGGAGGGCTCGCTGTGGAGGTGTTGGGGACGTGGAAGTGGCTCTGGAGGTGACAGGGACACGGAGATGTCCCTAAAGGGGTGTTTGGGACACAGAGGTGTCACTCTGGAGGTGACAGGGACACGGAGGGCTCGCTGTGGAGGTGTTGGGGACGTGGAAGTGGCTCTGGAGGTGACAGGGACACAGAGATGTCACTCTGGAGGTGACAGGGACACGGAGGGCTCGCTGTGGAGGTGTTGGGGACGTGGAAGTGGCTCTGGAGGTGACAGGGACATGGAGATGTCCCTAAAGGGGTTTTGGGGACACAGAGATGTCACTGTGGAGGTGACAGGGACATGGAGGTGTCACTCTGGAGGTGACAGGGACACAGAGATGTCACTCTGGAGGTGACAGGGACATGGAGGGCTCGCTGTGGAGGTGTTGGGGACGTGGAAGTGGCTCTGGAGGTGACAGGGACACAGAGATGTCACTCTGGAGGTGTTGGGGACACAGAGATGGCTCTGGAGGTGACAGGGACACGGAGGGGTCCCTAAAGGGGTGTTGGGGACACAGAGATGTCACTCTGGAGGTGACAGGGACACGGGCATTGCTCTGGGCAGGGTGGGGACATCATTGTCACTTTCCCCCTTTTCCCCCTTTCCCATTTTTCCATTTCCCCCTTTTCCATTTTTCCTGTTTCCCTTTTCCCCATTTCCCTTTTTCCCCCTTCCCCGTTTTCCCCTCTTCCCTTTCCTTTTCCCCCATTTCCCCTTTTTTCCCCTCCTTTCCTCTTTCCCCCCCTTTCCTCTTTTCCCCTTTTCCCTTTTTCCTATTTTCCCATTTTCCCCTTTTTCCCCATTTTCCCCTTTTCCCCTCTTTCCCTTCTCCTTTTTTCCTTTTCCCTTTCCCATTTCCATTTTCCCCTTTCCCTTTTCCCCCTTTTCCCCCTTTTCCCCCTTTCCCCCCATTTGTCCCCTTTTCCCCCTTTTCCTTTTCCCCCTTTTCCACCTTTTCTCCCTTCCCCCTTTTCCCTTTCCCCATTTCACTTTTTCCTTTTACCCCTTTTTCCCCTTTTCCCCCCTTTCCCCTCTTCCCTTTCCCCTTTCCCCCTTTTCCCCCATTTCCCCATTTCCCCCTTCCCATTTCTCGCCTTTTTTCCCTTTTCCCCCTTTTTCCTTTTTCCCCCTTTCCCCTATTTCCCCTTTTTCCCTTTTCCATTTCCCCCTTTCCCTTTCCCTGTTTTCCCCTTCCCCCCCTTTTTCCCCTTTTCTCCTTTTCCCCCTTTCCCCCATTTCCCCCCCCTTTTCCCCTTTTCCCTTTCCCCTTTTCTCCTTTTTCCCCCTTTTTCCCTTTTCCCCTTTTCCCTTCCTTTTTCCCTTTTCCCCCTTTTCCCTTTTCCCCTTCCCATTTCCCTTCCTTTTCCCTTTTCCCCCTTTCCCCCATTTCCCCCCCTTTTCCCCTTTCCCATTTCCCCTTTTCCCCTTTTTCCCCTTTTCTCTTCCATTTCCCCTTCCCCCTTTCCCCTTCCTTTCCCCTTCCCTTTTCCCCCTCTTCCCCTTTTCCCTTTCCCCATTTTCCCTTTTTTCCCTTTTCCCCTTCCCCCTTTTCCCCTTCCCATTTCCCTTCCTTTTCCCTCTTTTCCCCCTTTTCTCCTTTTCCCCCTTTCCCCCATTTCCCCCCCTTTTCCCCTTTCCCATTTCCCCTTTTCCCCTTTTCTCTTCCATTTCCCCTTCCCCCTTTCCCCTTCCTTTCCCCTTCCCTTTTTCCCTTTCCCCTTTCCCCCTTTTTCCCCCATTTTCCCTTTTTTCCTTTTCCCCCTCTTCCCCCTTTCCCTTCCCCTTCCCCCTTTTCCCCTTCCCATTTTCCTTCCTTTTCCCTTTTCCCCCTTTTCCCCCTCTTCCCCTTTTCCCTTTCCCCCTTTTCCCTTTTTCCCTTTTCCCCCTTTCCCCCCATTTCTCCCCCTTTCCCCTTCCTTCCCCTTCCCCCTTTCCCCTTCCTTCCCCCTTTCCCCTTCCCCCCTTCCCCCCATTTTTCCCCCATTTTCCCCCCGTTTTCCCCCCATTTTCCCCCCGTTTTCCCCCCATTATTTTCCCCGCTCCGTTTGTCACCGTCCCAACCCCTCCTGGCAGGGCAGGGATGTTCCTCCCCTGAGGCCCCGCCCGGGGCTGCTCTCCTGAGGACGTCCACGCTCCCCGAGCCCCCGGCACGGCCCCGCAGCCTCCCCGGCACCCTCGAGGCCATGGACACGCCGGATCCCGATCCCCACGATCACCGGGATCCCCGCCGGGATCCCCGCCGGGAGGAGGAGGAGGAGGAGGAGGAAGGGGAGGAGGAAGGGGAGGAGGAGGAGACGCACATCCTCAAGGTTTGCTTCTACAGCAACAGCTTCAACCTGGGCAAGAACTTCAAGCTGGTCAAGTGCTCCGTGGCCACCGAGATACGGGTAGGGGGGCAAAGGGCGGGGGGGTTCGGGGCGGGAAATTCGGGAATTCGGGGCTGGGGATTTGGGAATTCGGGGCTGGGGATTGGGAATTTGGGACTGGGAACTGGAAATTTGGGGGTGGGAATTGGGAATTCGGGGTTGGGGTTGGGAATTCGGGGTTGGGGATTGGGAATTTGGGGCTGGGGATTAGGAATTTGGGGTTGGGGTTGGGAATTCGGGGGTGGGGTTGGGAATTTGGGGCTGGAATTGGGAATTCGGGGTGTAAAATGGGAATTCAGGGCTGGGATTGGGAATTCAGGGCTGGGAGTGGGAACTTGGGGCTGGGATTGGGAATTTGGGGTTTGGATTGGGAATTTGGGGTTTGGATTGGGAATTCGGGGCTGGGGATTGGGAATTTGGGGTAGAAATTGGGAATTTGGGACTGGGAATTGGGAATTTGGGGCAGAAATTGGGAATTTGGGACTGGGAATTGGGAATTCGGGGCTGGGATTGGGAATTTGGGGCAGAAATTGAGAATTTGGGGGTGGGAATTGGGAATTTCGGTTTTGGATTGGGAATCCGGGGCTGGGATTGGGAATTTGGGGTTGGGATTGGGAATTTGGGGTTGGGATTGGGAATTCAGGGCAGAAATTGGGAATTTGGGGCTGGGATTGGGAATTTGGGGCAGAAATTGGGAATCCGGGGCTGGGATTGGGAATTCAGGGCTGACGTTGGGATTTTGGGGCTGGGATTGGGAATTCAGGGCAGAAATTGGGAATTTGGGACTGGGAATTGGGAATTTGGGGGTGGGAATTCGGGGTTTGGATTGGGAATTTGGGGCTGGGAACTGGGAATTTGGGGCAGAAATTTGGAACTCGGGGCTGGGACTGGGAATCCGGGGCTGGGATTGGGAATTTGGGATTGGGATTGGAAATGTGGGGCTGAGATTGGGAATTTGAGGTTGGGATTGGGATTTTGGGGTTGGGGTTGAGAATTCCGGGCTGAGATTGGGAATTCTGGGCTGGATCGGTTGGAGCCGCTTCCCCATCCCAAAGGGGCTCCGGGAGAGCTGGGATTGGGGCAAGGGCTGGAGGGGCAGGAGCCAGGGAATGGCTTCCAGTGGGAAAGGGGAGCTTGGGATGGTGGGATCCTGGGAAGGGATTCCCGGCTGGGCTGGGATTGATCCCGCTTTTTTCCCCCAGGAGTTGATCCTGTGGGATCCCCACTCCTCAGATCCCTGGGGTTTTTTCCCCTCAGGAGTTGATCCCTGTTTTTTCACCCTCCCCAGGAGTGGATGCCTCCTCACCAGACCTCTGTTTTTATCCCCCCATCCATTTCCCCAGGAGTTGATCCCTGTTTTCCCCCCCCAGGAGTGGATCCCTCCTCACCAGATCCCTGGTTTTCCCCATCTCCCCAGGAGCTGATCCCTGTTTTTTCCTCCCCATCTCCCCAGGAGCTGATCCCTGTTTTTTCCTCCCCATCTTCCCAGGAGTTGATCCCTGTTTTTACACACACCCACACACCCACACACCCCCCATTTCCCTAGGAGTGGATCCCTCCTCACCAGATCCCTGTTTTCCCCGCAGGAGGTGATCCCTGTTTTCCCCATCTCCCCAGGAGTTGATCCCTGTTTTTATCCCCTGTCCCCAGGAGCTGATCCCTCCTCACCAGATCCCTGTTTTCCCCCATCCCATTTCCCCAGGAGTGGATCCCTCCTCACCAGATCCCTGTTTTCCCCCCAACAGGAGTGGATCCCTGCTCACCAGATCCCTGTTTTTATCCCATTTCCCCAACATGAGTGGATCCCTGCTCACCAGATCCCTGTTTTCCCCCCTGCCCCCCCCCCCCCCCCCCCCCCCCCAACAGGAGTGGATCCCTCCTCACCAGATCCCTGTTTTTATCCCATTTCCCCAGGAGAGGATCCCTCCTCACCAGATCCCTGTTTTTCCCCCAACAGGAGTGGATCCCCGCTCACCAGATCCCTGTTTTTCCCCCAACAGGAGTGGATCCCCGCTCACCAGATCCCTGTTTTTATCCCATTTCCCCAACAGGAGTGGATCCCCGCTCACCAGATCCCTGTTTTTCCCCCAACAGGAGTGGATCCCTCCTCACCAGATCCCTGTTTTTATCCCATTTCCCCAGGAGTGGATCCCTGCTCACCAGATCCCTGTTTCCCCCCCCCTGTCCCCCACAGGAGGTGATCCGCTCGATCCTGCAGAGCGGCCGCGTGGGGCCGGCCATCCGCCTGCCCGGCTGCTACGGGCTGCGCCTCAAGCACCTCAAGTCGCAGCAGGAGCACTGGCTGCACCCGCGCCTCACCGTGGCCCAGGCGCGGCGCAAGTACGAGCGCCGGCACCCCGAGGCCGAGTGGAGGTGGGACACGCGCGCGCGCGCGGAGCGGGGCGCTGGCGTTGTCACCTTGGGCACCCGCTGGCACCCGTTGTCACCCTTTGGCACCCTTTGGCACCCATTGTCCCCGTGTCCCCGTTGTCCCCATTGTCCCTGTGTCCCCTTTGTCCCCTTTGTCCACTTTGTGCCCATTGTCCCCTTTATCCCCTTTGTCCCCTTTGTCCCCGTTGTCCCCCATTCTCCCCATTGTCCCCATGGGTGTCCCCTTTGTCCCCGTTGTCCCCGTTGTCCCCATTGGCCCCGTTGTCCCGTTGTCCCCATTGTCCCCATTGTCCCCGTTGTCCCCATTGTCACCCATTGTCCCCTTTGTCCCCATTGTCCCCTTTGTCCCCATTGTCCCCTTTGTCATCCATTGTCCCCATTGTCCCCTTTATCCCCTTTGTCCCCTTTGACCCCATTGTCCCCTTTGTCACTGTCGTCCCATTTGTCCCCCATTGTCCCCCATTGTCCCCTTTGTCCCCTTTGTCCCCTTTATCCCCTTTATCCCCTTTGTCCCCATTGTCCCCCATTGTCCCCCATTGTCCCCATTGTCCCCTTTGTCCCCTTTGTCCCCATTGTCCCCTTTGTCCCCGTTCTCCCCATTGTCCCCCATTGTCCCCTTTGTCCCCCATTGTCCCCTTTGTCCCCTTTGTCCCCTTTATCCCCTTTATCCCCTTTGTCCCCATTGTCCCCCATTGTCCCCCATTGTCCCCATTGTCCCCATTGTCCCCATTGTCCCCTTTGTCCCCGTTCTCCCCATTGTCCCCTTTGTTGCCGTTGTCCCCATTGTCCCCCATTGTCCCCCATTGTCCCCTTTGTTTGTCCCTTTTATCCCCACTGTCACCCTTTGTCCCCTTTGTCCCCTTTATCCCCATCGTCCCCTTTGTCCCCTTTGTCCCCTTTGTCACCCATTGTCCCCGTTGTCCCCGTTGTCCCCGTTGTTCCCATTGTCCCCATTGTCCCCGTTGTCCTCTTTATCCCCTTTGTCCCTATTGTCCCCTTTGTCCCCCATTGTCCCCCATTGTCCCCTTTCTCCCCATTGTCCCCATTGTCCCCATTCTCCCCATTGTCCCCATTGTCCCCTTTCTCCCCATTGTCCCCGTTGTCCCCCTTGTCCAGAATTGCCGCGAGTGGCGTTGGTGGCATCACGGGGGGGGGTTTGTGTCCCAGGTACGACCTCCAGATCCGGTACCTGCCCGAGGATTTCATGGAGAGCTTCAAGGAGGACAGGACCACACTGCTCTACTTCTACCAGCAGGTCAGGGCTGCTCCAGGAGCCCCCACATTCCCCAAATTCCCGAAATTCCCAAAATTCCCGAGGTTTTGGCGCCTCGGGGTGGCGGTGGTGGCACTGTCCTGGTGATGGGAGGGGGCAGCAAGGACGTGCAGGGGTGTTCATGGATGTTCAGGGATGTCCAGGGACATCCAGGGATCTCCAGGGACATCCAGGGCTGTCCAGGGACATCCAGGGACATCCAGGGATCTCCAGGGACGTCCAGGGACATCCAGGGCTGTCAAGGGACGTCCAGGGACATTCAGGGACATCCAGGGACATTCAGGGATCTCCAGGGATACCCAGGGACATTGAGGGACATCCAGGGATCTCCAGGGACATCCAGGAACGTCCAGGGCTGTCAAGGGATATTCAGGGACATCCAGGAACGTCCAGGAAAGTCCAGGGACATCCAGGAACATTGAGGGACATCCGGCGATCTCCAGGGACACCCAGGGAGATCCAGGGATGTTCAGGGACGTCCAGGGAAATCCAGGGACATCCAGGGACATTCAGGGATGTCCAGGGACACCCACGGACACCCAGGGACACCCACGGACATCCAGGGACGTCCAGGGACATCCAGAGAAGTTCCTGGACATCCAGGGATCTCCAGGAATGTCCAGGGACATTCGGGGACGTTCAGGGGATGTCCAGGGACATCCACGGACATCCAGGGAGATTCAAGAACATCCAGGGACGTTCAGGGACATCCAGGGACATCCAGGGATGGGGGAGGGTGTGGGCAGTGCCAGCATTGCCTGCCACCATCCCTGCCACCATCCCCGTCACCATCCCCTGCTGTCCCTGGGTGTCCCGGGTGTCCCCTGCTGTCCCCATTGTCCCCACGGTGACACTCTGTCCCTGGGTGACCCTGGGTGTCCCCTCCTAACCCCACTGTACCCGGGTGTCCCCACTGTCCCCTGCTGTCCCCGGTGTCCCCGGGTGTCCCTGGGTATCCCTGGGTGTCCCCTGCTGTCCCCATTGTCCCCACGGTGACACGCTGTCCGAGTCTCCCTGCTGTCCCTGGGTGTCCCCTGCTATCCCCACTGTCCCCCAGTGTCCCCGGGTGTCCCCCGGGTGTCCCCTGAGTGTCCCCGCTGTCCCCGCTGTCCCCAGCTCCGCAGTGAGTACATGCAGAACTACGCCAGCAAGGTCAGCGAGGGCATGGCGCTGCAGCTGGGCTGCCTCGAGCTCAGGTACGGTCCCCTGCTGTCACCTGTGTCCCCTGGTGTCACCTGTGTCCCCTCCTGTCCCCTGGTGTCACCTGTGTCCCCTGGTGTCACCTGTGTCCCCTCCTGTCCCCCTGTGTCCCCTCGTGTCCCTGGCGCTGCAGCTGGGCTGCCTCGAGCTCAGGTACGGTCCCCTGGTGTCACCTGTGTCCCCTGGTGTCACCTGTGTCCTCTGGTGTCCCCTGGTGTCCCTCTGTGTCCCATGTCCCTTGTGTCTCTGTGTCACTCTGTCCTTTTGTTCCCTCGTGTCCCTGGCGCTGCAGCTGGGCTGCCTCGAGCTCAGGTATGGCCTGGCACTGTCCCCTGCTGTCCCCCTCCTGTCCCCTGGTGTCCCCAGGTGTCCCTTTGTGTCCCTTTGTGTCCCCTGGTGTCCCCTCCTGTCCCCTGATGTCCCCTGGTGTCCCCTGATGTCCCCTGGCCCTGTGTCCTTGTGTCTTTCTGTCTCTGTGTTGTTTTGTCCCTGTGTCCCCTTGTCCCCACGTGTCCCTTGTCCTCTTGTTCCCGTGTGTCCCCTTGTGTCCCTCTGTCCTTGTGTCTTTGTGTCCCCATCTCCCCTGGCCCTGTGTCCCCTTGTCCCCATCTCCCCTGGCCCTGTGTCCCCTTGTCCCTGTGTCCCCTGGCCCTGTGTCCCCTTGTCCTCATGTGTCCCCTGGCCCTGTGTCCCTGTGTCCCCTTGTCCCCATGTGTGCCTGTGTCCCTGTCCTGGTGTCCCCTGTGTCCCCTGTCCCTGTGTCCCGATGTCCCCATGTCCCCTGTGTCCTTCTGTCCTTGTGTCCTTGTGTCCCTGTGTCCCTTGTTCCCATGTGTCCCTGTGTCCTTCTGTCCTTGTGTCCTTGTGTCCCTGTGCCTTTTTGTCCCCATGTCCCCTGTCCCTGTGCTCGTGTGCCCCTGTCCCCCTGTGTCCCTTGTCCCCATGTGTCCCTGTCCCCATGTGTGCCTGTGTGCCTGTGTCCCTGTCCTGGTGTCCCCGGTGTCCCCCTGTGTCCCTTGTCCCCATGTGTCCCTGTGTCCTTCTGTCCTTGTGGGGATGGGCAGGGAAGTTCCAGCTCCTCTGGGGGTGGCAGGAGGACCATGGGGGACATGGAGGGACAGAGGGGACATGGGAGACACGAGGGACATGGGGACATGGGGGACACGGGGGATGGGGGGGATGTGAGGGACATGGGGGACATGGAGGGACATGGGGGACATGGGGACGCGGAGGGACATGGAGGGACATGGGGACGTGGAGGGACATGGGCGATGTGGGGACATGGAGGGACATGGGGACGTGGAGGGACATGGGCGATGTGGGGACATGGGGATGTGGGGGTCATGGAGGGACGTGGGGGGACATGGGGACATGGGAGACACTGGGGACATTGGGGACATGGAGACAAGGGGGTCATGAAGGAAATAGGGGACATGAAGACATGGGGACATGGAGGGACGTGGGGACATGGAGGGACATGGAGGGACATGGGGGACATGGGGACGTGGAGGGACATGGGCGATGTGGGGACATGGGGATGTGGGGGTCATGGAAGGACATGGGGGACATGGGGACATGGGAGACACTGGGGACATTGGGGACATGGAGACAAGGGGGACATGAGGGACATGAGGGTGTGGAGGGACATGGGGACATGGAGACAAGGGGGTCATGAAGGAAATAGGGGACATGAAGACATGGGGGACATGGAGGGACATGGAGGGACATGGAGACAAGGGAGTCATGGGGGTCATGAAGGGACATGGAGGGACATGGGGGGACATTGGGACATGAGGGACACAGGGATGTGGGGACATGAGGGACATGAGGGACATGGGGGGACATGGAGGGACGCGGAATATGGAGACAGTGGGGACATGGAGGGACATGGAGGATGTGGGGACATCCCACACCAGGGACATGAGGGACATGGGGACATGGAGGGACATGGGGGATGTGGGGACACGAGGGACACGGAGGGATGTGAGGGACAAGGGGGATGTGTGGAAGGACATGGCAGGACATGGAGACAAGGGGGACATGGGGACATGGGGGACATGGGGGGACATGGGGACATGGGGCCACGGGGACACGGTGGCACGTGTCACAGGCTGGTGTCCCCATGTCCCCAGGAGGTTCTACAAGGACATGGGGACATGGGGACATGGGGACACGGGGACATGGTGGCACGTGTCACAGGCTGGTGTCCCCGTGTCCCCAGGAGGTTCTACAAGGACATGGGGACATGGGGACATGGGGACACGGGGACATGGTGGCACGTGTCACAGGCTGGTGTCCCCGTGTCCCCAGGAGGTTCTACAAGGACATGGGGACATGGGGACACGGTGGCACGTGTCACAGGCTGGTGTCCCCGTGTCCCCAGGAGGTTCTACAAGGACATGGGGGGACATGGAGGGACATGGGGACATGGGGACATGGGGACACGGGGACATGGTGGCACGTGTCACATGTGTCCCCAGGAGGTTCTACAAGGACATGGGGACATGGGGACATGGGGACATGGGGACATGGGGACATGGTGGCACGTGTCACATGTGTCCCCAGGAGGTTCTACAAGGACATGGGGACATGGGGACACGGTGGCACGTGTCACATGCTGGTGTCACATGTGTCCCCAGGAGGTTCTACAAGGACATGCCCCAGAACGCGCTGGACAAGAAATCCAACTTCGAGTTCCTGGAGTGAGTCCAGCCCGGAGCCACCGCCCGACCCCGGGGCTGGGCACGCGCGGGGGGCCTTCCTCACCTGCCTCATCTTCATCGTCTGCATCGTTCTCCTCGCCCTCCTCACCTTCATCATCATCATCCTCCTGCAGCTCCTCATCCTCCTTATTTTCCTCATCCTCCTCACCCTCCTCATCTTCATCGTCTGCATCGTTCTTCTCATCCTCCTCATCTTCATCATCATCATCCTCCTGCGGCTCCTCATCCTCCTTATTTTCCTCATCCTCCTCACCCTCCTCATCTTCATCGTCTGCATCGTTCTCCTCACCCTCTTCATCTTCATCATCATCATCCCCCTGCGGCTCCTCATCCTCGTCCTCCTCACCTTCATCATCCTCCTGCAATTCCTCATTTTCCTCATCTTCATCATCCTCCTGCAGCTCCTCATCCTCCTCACCTTCCTCATCTTCATCATTCTTCTCATCCTCCTCATCTTCATCATCATCCCCCTGCGGCTCCTCATCCTCGTCCTCCTCACCTTCATCATCATCTTCATCATTCTTCTCATCCTCCTCTTCTTCCTTCCTTCCTCCTCATCTTCATCATCCTCCTGCAGCTCCTCATCCTTCTCACCTTCCTCATCTTCATCATCATCATCCCCCTGTGGCTCCTCATCCTCGTCCTCCTCACCTTCATCATCTTCATCATCTTCATCATTCTTCTCATCCTCCTCATCTTCATCATCATCCTCCCGTGGCTCCCCATCCTCCTTATCTTCATCCTCCTCCTGCTACTCCTCATCCTCCTCATCTTCATCATCTTCCTTATCTTCTTCCTCATTCTCCTGCTTCTCTTCATCCTCTTCATCCTCTTCATTCTCCTGCTACTCCTCATCCTCGCTCAACTCCTCATCCTCCTCATCCTCCTCATCTTCATCATCCTTATCCTCCTCATTCTCCTCCTCCTCATCTTCCTTATCTTTCTCCTCATCCTCCTCATCCTCATCGTTCTCCTGCTGTTCCTCATCCTCCTCACCCTCAGCATCCTCCTCATCCTCCTCAACCTCCTCATCTTCATCATCCTCCTCATTCTCCTCATCCTCCTCATCCTCCTCCTGCTACTCCTCATCCTCCTCCTCATCCTCCTCATCTTCATCATCCTCCTCATCCCCCTCATGTTCATCATCCTCCTGCTTCTCCTCATCCTCGTCATCCTCTTCATCCTCCTCCTCATCCTCCTCATCTTCATCATCCTCGTCATCCTCCTACTACTCCTCATCCTGCTATTCCTCATCCTCCTCACCCTCAGCATCCTCCTCATGCTCCTCATCCTCCTCATCTTCCTCATCTTCATCATCCTCCTCATCTTCCTCATCTTCCTCCTCATTCTCCTGCTGCTCTTCATCCTCCTCATCCTCCTCATCTTCTTATCCTCACTCATCTTCATCATCCTCCTCGTCTTCATCATCCTCCTCATCCTTCTCATCTTCATCATCCCCGTCATCCTCCTGCTGCTCCTCATCCTGCTGTTCCTCACCCTCAGCATCCTCCTCATACTCATCATCCTCATCCTTCTCATCCTCCTCATCTTCCTCATCTTCACAATCCTCATCCTCCTAATTCTCCTCCTCCCCATTCTCCTCATCTTCATCATCATCCTCATCCTCCTTATCGTCATCATCCTCTTCACCTTCCTCATCCTCCTCATCTTCATCATTCTCCTGCTACTCCTCCTCCTCCTCATCCTCATCTTCCTCCTCATCTTCCTCCTCATCCTCCTGCTGCTCCTCATCCCCGCTCACCTCCTCATGCTGCCCGGTTCCTCCGGAGCTGCCCCTCATCCCCGCTCCCGTTCCCGCTGACGTTCCCGGCGTTCTCTGCCCGCTGCAGGAAGGAGGTGGGCCTGGACCTCTTCTTCCCCACCCAGATGCTGGAGAACCTCAAGGTGAGGGGCACCCGGGCGTGGCACGGCCGCGGCGCCCGCGGCGTGTGTCACCGCGCCCCTGTGGGTGTGTCCCTGTGGGTGTCCCTGTGTCTGTGTGTCCGTGTGTGTCCCTGTGTGTGTGTGTCTGTGTGTCCGTGTGTCACCGCGCCCCTGTGGGTGTGTCCCTGTGGGTGTCCGTGTGTGTGTGTGTGTGTCTGTGTGTGTCTGTGTGTGTCTGTGTGTCCCTGTGTGTCCCTGTGGGTGTCCGTGTGTCCCTGTGTGTCTGTGTGTCACCGCGCCCCTGTGGGTGTGTCCCTGTGGGTGTCCGTGTGTCTGTGTGTCCCCGTGGGTGTCCGTGTGTCTGTGTGTCCTTGTGTCTGTGTGTCCCTGTGGGTGTCCCTGTGGGTGTCCCTGTGTCTGTGTGTCCCTGTGTCTGTGTGTCCCTGTGTCCTTGTGAGTCCCTGTGTGTCCCTGTGTGTGTCCATGTGTCTGTGTGTCCATGTGTCTGTGTCTCCCTGTGTGTCCGTGTGTGTCCTTGTGTGTCCCTGTGTGTCCGTGTGTGTCCGTGTGTCCCTGTGTCTGTGTGTCCACGTGTGTGCGTGTGTCCCTCCCTGTATGTCCGTGTGTCAGTGTCCGTGTGTCCACGTGTCCCTGTGTGTTCATGTGTCCGTGTGTCCTTGTGTGTCCATGTGTGTCTGTGTGTGTCCGTGTGTCCATGTGTCTGTGTGTCCGTGTGTCCCTGTGTATCCATATGTGTCTGTGTGTCTCTGTGTGTCTGTATGTCCCTCTGTGTGTCTTCCTGTATGTCCCTCTGTGTGTCTGTGTGTCCCTGTGTGTGTCCATGTGTCTGTGTGTGTCTGTGTGTCCATGCGCGTCCCTGTGTGTCCCTCTGTGTGTCCATGTGCCCACGTGTGCCTGCGTGTGCCTGCGTGTGCCTGCGTGTATCCGTGTGTGTCCATGGTGTTCATGTGTCCCTGTGTCCCTCTGTGTCCCGATGTGTCCGTGTGTCCATGTGTGTGTCCATGTGTCCGTGTGTCTGTGCGTGTCTGTGTGTCCCTGTGTGTCTGTGTGTCCCTCTGTCCATGTGTGTATCTATGTGTGTATGTGTGCCCCTGTGTGTCCGTGTGTCCCATTGTGTCCCTGTGTCTGTGTCCATGTGTGTCTCTGTGTGTCCATGTGTCCGTGTGTCCCTGTGTCCGTGTGTGTCCCTGTGTGTCCCTGTGTGTCCGTGTGTCCATCTGTATCCGTGTGTCTGTGTGTCCATGTGTCCATCTGTGACTGTGTCCATGTGTGTTCCCGTGTGTCCGTGTGTGTCCCTGCGTCCCTGTGTGTCCGTGTGTGCCTGTGTGTCTGTGTGTGTCCCTGTGTGTCCGTGTGTCCCTGTGTCCCTGTATCTGTGTTTCTCTGTGCGTCCCTGTGTCCCTGTGTCTCCATGTGTGTGTCCGTGTGTCCATGTGTGTCCCTGTGTCCCTGTGTGTCCGTGTGTCCCTGTATCTGTGTTCCTCTGTGTGTCCATGTGTGTCCCTGTGTCCCTGTGTGTCCGTGTGTCCCTGTGTGTTCATGTGTCTGTGTGTCCACGTGTCCATGTGTGTCCCTGTGTGTCCGTGTTCCCATACCCAACACTGCGTCCATCCCTCCATCCCCAAATCCAACACCGTGTCCATCCCGCCATTCCCAAATCCAGCATCCCGGTGTTCCCATATCCCACACTGCCCCCAGTCCCAGTGATCCCAAATCCAACATCGCGTCCATCCTGCCGTTCCCAAATCCAACACCCCGTTCCTGTACCCGGTGCCCCCAAACCCGACGTCGTGTCCATCCTGTTCCCATATCCCACACCGTCCCCAGTCCCAGTGTTCCCATATCCAACACCGCGTCCATCCCGCCGTTCCCAAATCCAACACCCCGTACCCATACCCCACACTGCCCCCATCCTGACCTTCCCAAACCCGACATCGTGTCCATCCCCGCCGTTCCCAAATCCAACACCCCGGTGTTCCCATATCCCACACTGCCCCCAGTCCCAGTGATGCCATATCCAGCACCGTCCCCAGTCCCAGTGTTCCCATATCCAACACTGCCCCCAGTCCCAGTGATGCCATATCCAACACCGTCCCCAGTCCCAGTGTTCCCATATCCAACACTGCCCCCAGTCCCAGTGTTCCCATACCCAACCCCGCGTCCATCCCGCCGTTCCCAAATCCAACACCCCGTTCCCATACCCCACACTGCCCCCAGTCCCAGTGTTCCCATATCCAACCCCGCGTCCATCCCACCGTTCCCAAATCCAACACCCCGTTCCCATACCCCACACTGCCCCCAGTCCCAGTGTTCCCATATCCAACACCGCGTCCATCCCGCCATTCCCAAATCCAACACCCCGTTCCCATACCCCACACTGCCCCCAGTCCCAGTGTTCCCATATCCAACCCCGCGTCCATCCCGCCGTTCCCAAATCCAACACCCCGTTCCCATACCCCACACTGCCCCCAGTCCCAGTGTTCCCATATCCAACACCGCGTCCATCCCGCCATTCCCAAATCCAACACCCCGTTCCCGTATCCCACACTGCCCCCAGTCCCAGTGTTCCCATACCCAACCCCGCGTCCATCCCGCTGTTCCCAAATCCAACACCCCGTTCCCATACCCCACACTGCCCCCAGTCCCAGTGTTCCCATACCCAACCCCGCGTCCATCCCGCCGTTCCCAAATCCAACACCCCGTTCCCATATCCCATCCTGCCCCCAGTCCCAGTGTTCCCATATCCAACCCCACATCCATCCCGCCATTCCCAAATCCAACACCCCGTTCCCATATCCCATACCGCCCCCAGTCCCAGTGTTCCCATATCCAACCCCGCGTCCATCCCGCCGTTCCCAAATCCAACACCCTGTACCCATACCCCACGCCGCCCTCATCCTGACCTTCCCAAACCCGACACCGTGTCCATCCCCGCCGTTCCCAAATCCAACACCCCGTTCCCGTACCCGGCGTTCCCAAACCCGACATCGTGTCCATCCCCGCCATTCCCAAATCCAACACCCTGTTCCCGTATCCCATACCGCCCCCAGTCCCAGTGTTCCCATATCCAACCCTGTGTCCATCCCCGCCGTTCCCAAATCCAACACCCCGTTCCCGTACCCGGCGTTCCCAAACCCGACACCGTGTCCATCCCCTCCGTTCCTGTATCCGCCACCCTATTCCCGTATCCCGCGCCGATCCCGGTGTTGCCGGTGTTGTCCCGCCAGCCGCGGCAGCTGCGGAAGATGATCCAGCAGACGTTCCAGCAGTACGCGCTGCTGCGGGAGGAGGAGTGCGTCCTGAAATTCCTGCACACCCTGAGCGCCTTCGCCCCCATCGACCAGGAGAGCTTCCGGTGCCAGCTGGTCGTGAGTGCCCGGAAAAATGGGAGACCGGGGATTTGGGGATGTGGGGATGTGGGGATGTGGGGATTTGGGGATGTGGGGATGTGGGGATTTGGGATGTGGGATTTGGGGATGTGGGGATTTGGGATGTGGGGATTTGGGGATTTGGGATTTGGGGATGTGGGATTTGGGATGTGGGATTTGGGATAGGGGATATGGGAAAGGGGATATGGAATGTGGGATATGGGATAGGGGATGTGGGATATGGGATATGGGATATGGAATGTGGGATGTGGGATAGGGGATATGGGATGTGGGATATGGAATGTGGGATGTGGGATATGGGATGTGGGATATGGAATGTGGGATAGGGGATAGGGGATATGGGATGTGGGATATGGTATATAGGGTAAGGGATATGAAGTAGGGGATATGGCATATGGAATGTGGGATTTGGGATATGGGATATGAGATAGGGGATAGGGGATATGAGATATGGGATGTGGAATATGGGATGTGGGATGTAGAATATGAGATTTGGGATATGGGATATGGGATGTGGGATATTGCATATGGGATATGGGAATGGGATATGGGATTTGGGTATATGGGATTTTGGATAGGGGATATGGGATATGGGATATGGGATATGGAATGTCAGGTATGGGATTTGGGATATGGGATATGGAGATGGGAGGCCACCAGGATGTTCCTGATGGTGATGTCCCTGGGATTTGGGATCCGTGGGATAATGGGATGTGGGATTTGGGATATGGGATATGGTATAAGGGGATTTGGGATATGGCATAATGGGATATGGGATAATGGGATAATGGGATAGGGGATAGGGGAAAGGGGTTATCGGATGAGGGATAGGGGATATGGGTAGGGGATATGGGATGTGGGATGTGGGATAGGGGATATGGGATGTGGGATGGGATGGGATATGGGATATGGGATATGGGATATGGGATATGGGATGTGGGATGGGATATGGGATGTGGGATGGGATATGGGATGTGGGATGGGATGGGTTGGGATGGGATGGGATATGGGATATGGGATGGGATGGGCTGGGCTGGGCTGGGATACGGGATGGGATACGGGATGGGACGGGACGTGGCGGACGGAGACGGAACGGGGCGGAGCGAGCCGGAGATGGGATGAGGGCGGGGCTGGGGTCTGACCTGACCCTTGGGAACGCCCCTCATCCCAAATCCCCGCCCCGGCTCCTGCTGCCCGCAGCAAGGATGGAACATCACCGTGGACCTGGTGATCGGCCCCAAGGGCATCCGCCAGGTGACCAGCGAGGACACCAAGGTGGGAATGGGAATGCCAGGCTGGGAACTGGGAACTCCCCCCCGCCGCGGGCTCGGGCGGGGGTGAAACCTCCCCCGGATGGAATTCCCGAGGAACTCCCCCCCTTCCCAGCCCACCTGCCTGGCGGAATTCCGGGATATCAAATCCATCCGGTGCTCCACCACCGAGGACGGGCAGGCCCTGCTGCAGCTGGGGCTGGGCGGGACCCCCCCGGTGAGGAGCTGGGGAGAATTCCCGGGAATGCCGTAGCTCATATCCCATGTCCCATATCCCACATCCCATATCCCATGTCCCACATCCCACATCCCACATCCCACATCCCACATCCCACATCCCCTATCCCATATCCCACATCCCATATCCCCTATCCCATATCCCACATCCCCTATCCCACATCCCATGTCCCATATCCCACATCCCATATCCCATATCCCACATCCCATATCCCATATCCCATATCCCACATCCCATTTCCCCACATCCCACATCCCACATCCCATATCCCACATTCCATTTCTTACATCGCATATCCCATATCCCACATCCCCTATCCCACATCCCATGTCCCATATCCCATATCCCACATCCCATATCCCATGTCCCCTATCCCACATCCCATATCCCATATCCCATATTCCACATCCCCTATCCCACATCCCATATCCCATATCCCATATTCCACATCCCACATCCCATATCCCACATCCCCTATCCCACATCCCACGTCCCACATCCCACATTCCATTTCTTACATCGCATATCCCCTATCCCACATCCCACATCCCAGATTCGCATATCCCATATCCCTTATCCCACATCCCATATCCCATATCCCCTATCCCACATCCCATATCCCCTATCCCATATCCCACATCCCATATCCCACATCCCCTATCCCACATCCCACATCCCATATCCCACATTCCATTTCTTACATCGCATATCCCCTATCCCACATCCCATATCCCATATCCCACATCCCCTATCCCATATCCCCTATCCCACATCCCATATCCCCTATCCCACATCCCATATCCCATATCCCACATCCCATATCCCATATCCCCTATCCCACATTCCATATCCCATATCCCACATCCCACATCCCATATCCCCTATCCCATGTCCCACATTCCACATCCCACATCCCACATCCCAGATCCCAGATTCCCATATCCCACATCCCATATCCTACATCCCATTTCTTACATCACGTCCCCTATCCCATATCCCATATCCCATATCCCATATCCCGCATCCCACATCCCATATCCCACATCCCATATCCCATGTCCCACATCTTGGGTGCCATCCTGGGTGTCATGGAATCCTGGGAGGGGTGGTTATGGAAAACTGGGATCGTGGAGAAGGGGTGACCCTGATCCATGGGATGCCGGCATGGGATCAGTGATGGGATCGGGGTGAAGGGGTGACCCCGATCCATGGGATACCGGGATGGGATCAGTGATGGGATCGGGGTGAAGGGGTGACCCCGATCCATGGGATGGCAGGATGGGATCGGGGATGGGATCGGGCAGAAGGGGTGACCCTGATCCATGGGATGGCGGGATGGGATCAGGGATGGGATCGGAGTGAAGGGGTGACCCCAATCCATGGGATGGCAGGATGGGATCAGGGATGGGATCGGAGTGAAGGGGTGACCCCGATCCATGGGATGGCGGGATGGGATCAGGGATGGGATCGGAGTGAAGGGGTGACCCCGATCCATGGGATGGCGGGATGGGATCAGGGATGGGATCGGGCAGAAGAGGTGACCCCAATCCATGGGATACCGGGATGGGATCAGGGATGGGATTGGGGTGAAGGGGTGACCCCCATCCATGGGATGGCGGGATGGGATCAGGGATGGGATGGAATTGGGGTGAAGGGGTGACCCCGATCCATGGGATGGCGGGATGGGATCGGGGATGGAATTGGGGTGAAGAGGTGACCCCAATCCATGGGATGGCGGGATGGGATCAGGGATGGGATTGGGGTGAAGGGGTGACCCCGATCCATGGGATGCCAGGATGGGATCAGGGATGGGATTGGGGTGAAGGGGTGACCCCCATCCATGGGATGGCGGGATGGGATCGGGGATGGGATGGGATTGGGGTGAAGGGGTGACCCCGATCCATGGGATGGCGGGATGGGTGGGTTGGGATCAGGGAGAAGGGGTGACCCCGATCCCGTGCTCCCATCCCGGCATTCCCAGTCGCTGTCGATCCGGACGTCGTCGCTGGCCCAGGCGGAGAACATGGCCGACCTGATCGATGGATACTGCCGGCTCCAGGGGGGAACGGAGACCTCGCTCATCGCCTTCCCCGGGAAAGGTGGGGATGCGGCGGGGTGGCCTGATGGGATCCATGGGATCCATGGGATCCATGGGATAATGGGGTATGGGACTGGGATGGGATCCATGGGGTGGGATCCATGGGGTGGGATCCAGGGGATGGGATAATGGGATGGGATGGAGAGAAAGGATGGAGATGGGATAGGATCCATGGGATAATGGGATAATGGGATAATGGAATTCAGGGGATGGGGTGGGATAATGGGATGGGATGGGATGGAGAGAAAGGATGGAGATGGGATAGGATCCATGGGATAATGGGATAATGGGATAATGGAATTCAGGGGATGGGGTGGGATAATGGGATGGGATCAGATCATGGGATGGAATGGGATCCATGGCACGGGGTCATGGGATGCAATCCATGGGATGGGATGGGATGGGATGGGATTGGGACGGGACGGGATGGGATGGGATCATGGAATGGGATGGGATTGGGATGGGATCAATGGGTTGGGATAAGGAGTTGGGATTAATGGGATAATGGGATCATGGGATTAATGGGATGGGATCATGGGATGGGATTGGGATGGGATTAATGGGATGGGATCATGGGATGGGATTGGGATGGGATAATAGGATGGGATGGGATGAGATGGGATTGGGATGGGATCATGGGATGGGATCATGGGATGGGATGGGATCCATGGGATGGAATGGGATGAGATCAATGGGATGGGATCCATGGGATGGGATCATGGGATGGGATGGGACAGTGGGATGGGATCCATGGGATGGAATGGGATGGGACAATGGGATGGGATGGGATCCAGGGCATTGGATGGGATCCATGGGATAGGAATATAGGTAGTGTTGGAATGGTGTGCAGAGGATGGGATGAAGATGGGGTTGGGATTGGGATTGGGATTGGGATGGGACTGAGATGGGATTGGGATGGGATTGGGATGGGATTGGGATGGGATTGGGATGGGAATTGGGAATTGGGAATGGGAATTGGGAATGGGGATGGGACCTTTCCCCGCCCTCCCCGCAGACCGCGAGAAGCGGATCAGCCTCCCGCAGATCCCGGCCCCGTGAGTGATCCCCAGCCCTTTTCCCGGGATTCCCCATCCCCGGCGCGGGGCCGGGATCCCGTTCCCCACCCCACATCCCCCGTCCCGCTCCCTGACCCTCTTCCCACCCTCAGGAATCTCGGGGAGCGGCTCTCCACGCTTTCCCACAGCACCAGCGGCGGTGAGTCCCCGTTCCCACCCGTCCCCGTTCCCACCATCCCGCTCCGGGGCGCGTTCCGTGCGGGATTCGGGAACGCTGGACACGCCCAGCTCTTCTCCAGAGGGTTGGGATGCATCCCAGCGTCCTGCGGGGAGCACCGGACCCTCTGGAGATGCTGGAAGACCTCCCACGCCCCGCCGAACCTCCTGATCCCATTCCCGCGTCCCGTTCGCTCCCCCAGATTCCGAAATCTACGCGGAAATCCTGGACGAGTCCTCAAGGCCGAGATCTGGAAGTAGGTGGCTCCCGTGGGAATTCTGCGGCCGAGGGGTCCCAGTCCCTCCTGCCCCATCCCAAATTCCCGTCCCGGCCTCACCAAAGCTCCCAGAAGGTCCTGGGGGAGCTTGGGATGAGGTGTGAGGCAGGATCCATGGATCCATGCGGGAACGATGGAGACGGGAGGATCCATGGATCCTCATAGTTCCTCATGGATCCTCATGGATGGAGAGGGCAGGATCCATGGATCTTCATGGATGGAGAGGGCAGGATCCATGGATCCTCAGGGATTCTCATGGATCCTCATGGATGGAGAGGGCAGGATCCATGGATCCGTGTAGGAATTTTGGAGGTGGGAGGATCCATGGATCCTCATGGATCTTCATGGATGGAGAGGGCAGGATCCATGGATCATCAGGGATCTTCATGGATTGTCATGGATGGAGAGGGCAGGCTCCATCGATCCATGTGGGAATTTTGGGGAAGGCAGGATCCATGGATCCTCATGGATCTTCATGGATGGACAGAGTAGGATCCATGGACCTTCATGGATGGAGAGGGCAGGATCCATGGACCTTCATGGATCCTCATGGATCCTCATGGATGGAGATGGGAGGATCCATGGATCTTCATGGATCCTCATGGGTCGTTATGGATGGAGAGGGCAGGCTCCATCGATCCATGTGGAAATTTTGGAGAAGCCAGCATCCATGGATCCTCATGGATCTTCCTGGATGGAGATGGGAGGATCCATGGATTCTCATGGCTCCTCATGGGTGAAGATGGGAGCATCCACGGATCCATGTGGAAGCTCTGGCGATGGGAGCATCCATGGATCCATGTGGCTCCTCATGGATGGAGATGGGAGCATCCATGAATCCATGTGGAAACTCTGGCGATGGGAGCATCCATGGATCCTTGTGGGAACTCTGGAGATGGGAGCATCCATGAATCCATGTGGAAGCTCTGGAGATGGGAGCATCCATGGCTCCTCATGGCTCCTCATGGGTGGAGATGGGAGGATCCACTGATCCATGTGGGAACTCTGGCGATGGGATCCTCACGGATCCACGTGGAAGCTCTGGAGATGGGATCCTCACGGATCCACGTGGAAGCTCTGGAGATGGGATCCTCATGGATCCATGTGGGAACTCTGGAGATGGGATCCTCACGGATCCATGTGGAAGCTCTGGCGATGGGATCCTCACGGATCCATGTGGGAACTCTGGCGATGGGATCCTCACGGATCCATGTGGAAGCTCTGGCGATGGGATCCTCACGGATCCATGTGGAAGCTCTGGAGATGGGAGCATCCACGGATCCATGTGGAAGCTCTGGAGATGGGATCCTCACGGATCCATGTGGAAGCTCTGGCGATGGGATCCTCACGGATCCATGTGGGAACTCTGGCGATGGGATCCTCACGGATCCATGTGGAAGCTCTGGCAATGGGAGCATCCACGGATCCATGTGGCTCCTCATGGGTGGAGATGGGAGGATCCACGGATCCATGTGGAAGCTCTGGCGATGGGATCCTCACGGATCCATGTGGAAGCTCTGGCGATGGGATCCTCATGGATCCATGTGGAAGCTCTGGAGATGGGATCCTCACGGATCCACGTGGAAGCTCTGGCGATGGGAGCACCCACGGCTCCTCACGGGTCCTCCTGGAGCCCACGGAGACGCCTGCTGGCCACGGGCATCTCCCGGCCGCTCGTCCCCACGCCCCACGCTCACGGAGCGTCCCCGTGCCCCGTTCCAGCGCAGCCCTTTGGCATCCGCCGCGACGCCGTGGCGCTGGGCCGCATCCTGGGCGAAGGCTTCTTCGGAGAGGTCTACCAGGGCACCTACACCACGCCCGTGAGAGCCCAACCCCAACCCCGATCCCAAAGCCCAGATCCCCAGCTCCGGGCTGCCCCATTCCCGCTTTTCCCCTCTCCTGTTCCCCCCCGGCAGAAGGGGGAGCGCCTGGACGTGGCCGTCAAGACCTGCAAGAAGGACTGCAGCCCCGAGAACCGCGAGAAGTTCCTCAGCGAAGCCGGTACCGCGCGCAGGCGGCGGCACGGGGGGGCTTTGGGGTGCCTGAGGGTCCCTTTGGGGGATTTTTGGGGGGATCCTGAGGGTCCTTTTGGGATTTTTGGGGCTGTTCTGAGGGTCCTTTTGGGGTTCCTGAGGGTCCTTTTGAAATTTTGGGGTTCCCAAGGGTCCTTTTGGGGTTCCTGAGGGTCCTTTTGGGATTTTTGGGGGGTTCCTGAGGGTCCTTTTGGGATTTTTGGGGCTGTTCTGTGGGTCCTTTTGGGATTATTGGGGTTCCTGAGGGTCCTTTTGGGGTTCCTGAGGGTCCTTTTGGGGTTCTTTGGGGTTCCTGAGGGTCCTTTTGGGATTTTTGGGGCTGTTCTGAGGGTCCTTTTGGGGTTCCTGAGGGTCCTTTTGGGGTTTTTGGGGTTCCTGAGGGTCCTTTTGAAATTTTGGGGGTTCCTGAGGGTCCTTTTGGGGTTTTTGGGGTTCCTGAGGGTCCTTTTGGGATTTTTGGGGTTCCTGAGGGTCCTTTTGGGGTTTTTGGGGCTGTTCTGAGGGTCCTTTTGGGATTCCTGAGGGTCCTTTTGGGATTTTTGGGGTTCCTGAGGGTCCTTTTGAAATTTTGGGGGTTCCTGAGGGTCCTTTTGGGGTTTTTGGGGATCCTGAAGGTCTTTTTGGGGTTTTTTGGGGGATCCTGGGGATCTTCATGAGGTTTTTTGGGATCCTGAAGGTCCTGGTGAAGATTTTTTGGGATCCTGAAGGTCGTTTTGGGGTTTTTTGGGGGATCCTGGGGATCTTCATGAGGTTTTTTGGGGATCCTGAATGTCCTGGTGGAGATTTTTTGGGATCTTGAAGGTCCTTTTGGGATTTGGGGGGATTCTGAAGGCCTTTTTGGTATTTTTTGGGATCTTGAAGGTCCTTTTGGGACTTTTTTTTTATTCTGAAGGTCCTTTTGGGGTTTTTGGGGATCTTGAAGGATCTTCATGAGTTTTTTTGGGATCCTTGAAGGTCTTTTTGAGGTTTTTTGGGGGATCCTGGGGATCTTCATGAGGTTTTTTGGGGATCCTGAAGGTCTTTTTGGGTTTTTTGGGGGATCTTGAAGGGTCTTCATGAGTTTTTTTGGGATCCTGAAGATCCTTTCGGGGTTTTTTTGGGGATCCTGAGGGTCCTGCCGGGGTTTTCTTGGGGATCCCAAAGGAACGAGGAGCCCCTTGGGAATTCAGGATGGAGGACGGGGGAGTTGATCCATGCCCAGAATCCTGGGACAGGATCCCAAAAAGCCCCCGGATCGGGGGGGAGGGAGGGAATTCCACCTCCGTGCTTTCCCCTCAGTGCTGATGAAGAAGCTGGAGCACCCCCACATCGTGAAGCTCATCGGCATCGCCGAGGACGAGCCCACCTGGATCATCATGGAGCTCTACCCCTACGGAGAGGTGAGACAGCCCCGGCCCCGATCCCGATCCCGATCCCGGCCCCGATCCCCATCCCGTTCTCGTGGATGGAGACAGCGGGAGCCATGGATCCATGCGGGAATGATGGAGAGGGCAGGAGCCATGGATCCTCATGGATCCTCATGGAAGGATCCATGGATACTTGTGGATCTTCATGGATGGAGAGGGCAGGATCCATGGAACGTCATGGATGGAGAGGGCGGGATCCATGGATCCTCATGGATCTTCGTGGATTCTCATGGAAGGACCCATGGATCCTCATGGATTGTCATGGATCTTTCTGGATGGAGAGAGCAGGATCCATGGATCCTCATGGATGGAGAGGACAGAATCCATGGATCCTCCCAAATCCTCATGGATCCTCATGGATGGGGAGGGCGGGATCCATGGATCCTCCCAAATCCTCATGGATCCTCATGGATGGGGAGGGCAGGATCCATGGATCTTCATGGATCCTCATGGATCTTCATGGATTCTCATGGGTGATGTGGGCAGGATCCATGGATCCTCATGGATGGGGCCTGCAGGATCCATGGATCCATGTGGGAATTTTGGAGAGGGCAGGATCCATGGATCCTCATGGATCTTCATGGATGGAGAGGGCAGGATCCATGGATCCTCATGGATCTTCATGGATCCTCATGGATCCTCATGGAAGGATCCATGAGATCCTCATGGATCCTCATGGATCTTCATGGGTGAAGAGGGAAGGATCTATGGATCCTGATTGATGGGGCCTGCAGGATCCATGGATCCATGTGGGAATTTTGGAGAGGGCAGGATCCATGGCTCCTCATGGATCCTCATGGATGGAGAGGGCAGGATCCATGGATCCTCATGGATCTTCATGGATCCTCATGGAAGGATCGTCATGGATCTTCATGGATCCTCATGGATCTGCATGGGTGAAGAGGGCAGGATCCATGGAATGTCATGGATGGAGACGGCAGGATCCATGGATCCTCATGGATGGAGATGGGAGGATCTATGGAACGCCATGGATTGTCATGGATGGAGAGGACAGAATCCATGGATCCTCCCAAATCCTCATGGATCCTCATGGGTGGGGAGGGCGGGATCCATGGATCCTCCCAAATCCTCATGGATCCTCACGGATGGAGAGGGCAGGATCCATGGATCCTCATGGATCCTCATGGATTCTCATGGATGGGGAGGGCGGGATCCATGGATCCTCATGGATCCTCACGGATCCCCACGGATGGGCAGGGCGGGATCCATGGATCCCCACGGATCCCCACGGTTGGGCAGGGCGGGGTCCGTGGGGGGGTGCCGCGGTGTGTCCCGCCGTTCCGGGGCTGATCCCGTGGGGAACGTGCTCCCTTGCAGCTGGGCCAGTACCTGGAGCAGAACCGGGCGGGCCTGGCCGTGCCCACGCTGGTGCTGTTCGCGCTGCAGGTCAGCAAGGCCCTGGCCTACCTGGAGGCCATCAGCTGCGTCCACAGGTGAGCCCCGGGATCCGGGATACGGGATTCGGGATTCGGGATTCGGGATTCGGGATTCGGGATTTGGGATTCGGGATTTGGGATGGGGCCGGAGCCCCATGGAATTTTGGGGTGATGGGGGGGGGGTGGTGGGAGATGGGGCCGGGGGCAGGGGTGGGGAGGGGGGTGGAGGCTCTGGGAGCTGCGTGGGCTGGGTGAGGCTGCTCCTGCTCCGGCCCATCTGCAGCCGTCCCATCATCCCATCATCCCAAAATCACATTATCCCAATATCCCAGTATCCCAATATCCCAATATCCCATCATCCCGTTATCCCATCATCCCGTTATCACAATATCCCATTATCCCATCATCCCGTTATCCCAATATCCCGTCATCCCATCATCCCGTTATCACAATATCCCATCATCCCATCATCCCATCATCCCATCATCCCGTTATCCCAATATCCCATCATCCCATCATCCCGTTATCCCATCATCCCATCATCCCATCATCCCAATATCCCATCATCCCAATATCCCATTATCCCATTTCCCCAAATCCCACATCCCAAATGCCAAATCCCATGGATCCCATGGATCCCACTGATCCCAAATCCCAGGGACATCACTGTCCGGAACATCCTGGTGGCCTCTCCTCTCCATTAGCATATCCCATTGTCCCATTTTCCCATTTTCCCAAATCCCAAATCCCAAACCCCACATCCCAAATGCCGGATCCCATGGATCCCATGGATCCCACTGATGCCGAATCCCAGGGACATCGCCGTCCAGAACATCCTGGTGGCCTCTCCTCTACATTATCCCATATCCCATTTTCCCAAATCCCATTATCCCATTTTCCCAAATCCCAAATCCCACATCCCAAATGCCAAATCCCGGATCCCATGGATCCCACGGATCCCACTGATCCCAAATCCCAGGGACATCGCCGTCCGGAACATCCTGGTGGCCTCCCCGGAGTGCGTCAAGCTCGGCGACTTCGGCCTCTCCCGCTACATCGAGGATGAGGAGTACTACAAAGGTGGGATCCCTCCCGCGGGATCGGGCGCCGGGGATCCCCTGGGATCCCCAGGGACGGCCGGGGATGGGGGAAACGCGGGATCGGGATCATTCCCGGCCTCGTTCCAGCTTCCGTCTCCCGCCTCCCCATCAAGTGGATGGCGCCCGAATCCATCAACTTCCGGCGCTTCACCACGGCCAGCGACGTCTGGATGTTCGGTGAGAGAGGCGGGAACGAACGGCGGGAACGAATGGCGGGAACGAATGGCGGGAACGAATGGCGGGAATGGCGCGCGGCCGGCACTCGGAATGAGGGGGGTGGGATCCCGGGATTCAGAATCGGGGGGTGGGAGCCCGGGACTCAGCATCGGGGGGTGGGAGCCCAGGATTTAGAGGGGGATCCTGGGATTCAGCATCGTGGGGTGGGATCCTGGGATTCAGAGGGGGATCCCGGGATTCAGAACTGTGGGATCCTGGGATAGAGAATCGTGGGGTGGGATCCCAGGATTCAGGATTGGGGGATCCTGGGATTCAGAGGGGGATCCTGGGATTCAGAATCGTGGGATCTGGGGATTCAGAGGGGGATCCCGGGATTCAGAGTGAGATTCTGGGATTTATCATTGTGGGGTGGGATCCTGGGATTCAGAGTGGGATCCTGGGATTCAGAGGGGGATCCTGGGATTCAGAGGGGGATCCCGGGATTCATCATCTTGGGGTGGGATCCTGGGATTCAGAGTGGGATTCCAGGATTCAGAGTGGGATCCCGGGATTCAGAATCATGGGATCCCAGGATTCATCATCTTGGGGTGGGATCCTGGGATTCAGAACTGTGGGATCTGGGGATTCAGAGTGGGATCCTGGGATTCAGAATCGTGGGATCCCAAGATTCAGCATCATGGGGTGGGATCCCGGGATTCATCTGCTTCCCATGGCATGGAGGGGATCCTGGGATTCCTGTGATTCCCGTGGCATGGAACGGGATCTTGGGATTCAGAATGGGATCCTGAAATTCATCATCATGGAGTGGGATTCTGGGATTGATCTGCTTCCCGCGGCGTGGAACGGGATCCTGGGATTCAGAACTGTGGGATCTGGGGATTCAGAACTGTGGGATTCTGGGATTCATCATCGTGGGGTGGGATCCCGGGATTCAGAGGGGGATTCCAGGATTCAGAATCGTGGGATTTGGGGATTCAGAGGGGGATCCTGGGATTCAGAGGGGGATCCCGGGATTCAGAGGGGGATCCTGGGATTCAGAATCGTGGGGTGGGATCCCGGGATTCAGAGTGGGATGCCAGGATTCAGAGTGAGATCCTGGGATTCATCATTGTGGGGTGGGATCCCAGGATTCATAGGGGGATCCCAGGATTCAGAGTGGGATCCTGGGATTCAGAGTGAGATTCCAGGATTCAGAAGTGTGGGATCTGGGGATGCAGAATGGGATCCTGGGATTCATCATCATGGGGTGGGATCCTGGGATTCAGAGGGCGATCCTGGGATTCAGAATCGTGGGGTGGCATCCTGGGATTGATCTGCCTCCCATGGAATGGAGCGGAATCCTGGGATCGATCCTCTTCCCGAGGTGTGGGATGGGATCCTGGGGTTCAGAATGGGATCCCAGAATTCATCACCATGGAATGGGATCCTGGTATTGATCGGGTTCCCATGGCATGGAGTGGGATCCCGGGATTCAGAATTGTGGGATCCTGGGATTCAGAATTGTGGGATCCTGGGATTCATCATCGTGGGGTGGGACCCTGGGATTGAGAATGGGACCCTGGAATTCCTCTTCATGGGATGGGATCCCGGGATTCAGAATCGTGCTCTGGGATTCTGGGATTCCCATGATTCCCATGATTCCCATGGCACGGAGCGGGAATCCCAGCACTGCTCCCTTCCCCACGGCACACGCAAGCGCAAACCCCGCTCCGGAATTCCCGAACTTTTTTTTCCCCTCCCCAGCTCCAGATTATCCCAGTTTTTCCCCTTTGGGAGAACCCATCCCTTAGGTGGGAAGGGCTTCCGTTCCCCCATCCCTTAGGAGCTTCCTCAAAATCCAGCCGGGATTTTGGGGCAGGGAGGAAATTTTGGGATTGCTTAAAAAAAAAACCCAAAAAACCCCAAAAAAACCCCCAAAAAACCCAAAAAAAACCCCAAAAAAACCCCAAAAAACCCCAATCTCCAGCCCCTCAAAACACTACCGGATCCCCCCAAAAAAAAACCCCAAAAAAATTCTCGGATTCCCGGGTGGAACTGTCGGATTCTCGGGGTGAATTGTTGGATTCCTGGGGTGAATTGTCAGATTCCCGGGTGGAATTTTTGGATTCCCGGGCCCTGATGCCGGAGCTGCGTGGCCGCCGCAGCCGTGTGCGTGTGGGAGATCCCACTCCGGAATTCCTGAACCTTTTTTTTTTTTCCCTCCTCAACTCCAGATTATCCCAATTTTTCCCCTTTGGGAGAACCCATCCCGTGGGAAGGGCTTCCGTTCACCCATCCCTTAGGAGCTTCCTAAAAATCCAGCCGGGATTTTTGGGAGGGGGAAAAATTTCGGGATCGCTTAAAAAAAACCCAAAAAAAACCCCAAAGACAAACAAACCCCCCCCCAAAAACCCAAAAAAAACCCCAAAAAAACAAAAAACCAATCTCCAGCCCCTCAAAACACCACCGGATCCCCCCCCAAAAAAAACCCAAAAAAATTGTTGGATTACGGGGGGGGGAGTTGTCGGATTCCCGTGGTGAATTCTCAGATTCCCGGGGGGAATTGTCGGATTCTTGGGGGGAATTTTTGGATTCCCTGGGGTGAATTGTCGGATTCCCGGGGGGAATTGTCGGATTCCCGGGGTGAACTCTCGGATTCCCGGGGGGAATTTTTGGATTCCCGGGGTGAATTCTCAGATTCCCGAGGGGAGTTGTCGGATTCTTGGGGGGAATTTTTGGATTCCCGGGGGGAATTTTCGGATTCCTGGGGTGAATTGTCTGATTCTCGGGGTGAATTGTCGGATTCCCAGGGTGAATTCTCAGATTCCTGGGGTGAACTGTCGGATTCCTGGGGTGAATTGTCGGATTCCCAGGGTGAATTCTCAGATTCCCGGGGTGAATTTTTGGATTCCCGGGGTGAATTGTCGGATTCCCGGGGGGAATTGTCGGATTCCCTGGGTGAATTGTCGGATTCTCGGGGTGAATTGTCAGATTCTCGGGGTGAACTCTCGGATTCCCTGGGTGAACTGTCGGATTCCCAGGGTGAATTCTCAGATTCCCGGGGTGAATTGTCGGATTCCCTGGGTGAATTCTCAGATTCCTGGGGTGAATTGTCAGATTCCCAGGGTGAATTGTCGGATTCCTGGGGTGAATTGTCGGATTCCTGGGGTGAATTTTTGGATTCTTGGGGTGAATTGTCAGATTCTCGGGGTGAACTCTCGGATTCCCTGGGTGAATTTTCGGGTTCCCGGGGGGGAACTGTCGGGTTCCCGGGGTGAATTGTCAGATTCCCGGGGGCAATTTCCGGGTTCCCGGGGTGAATTTTCGGGTTCCCGGGGTGAATTTCCGGGTTCCCGGGGTGAACTCTCGGATTCCCGGGGTGAATTTCCGGGTTCCCGGGGTGAATTTCCGTGTTCCCGGGGGGTTCCGGCGGGGCCCTGACGCGGGCACTGGGCGCTGCCGCCGCAGCCGTGTGCGTGTGGGAGATCCTGAGCTTCGGGAAGCAGCCGTTCTTCTGGCTGGAGAACAAGGACGTGATCGGGGTCCTGGAGAGGGGCGACCGCCTGCCCAAGCCCGACCTGTGCCCGCCCGTGCTCTACACGCTGATGGCGCGGTGCTGGGACTACGACCCCGGGGAGAGGCCCAGGTTCCAGGAGCTCGTCTGCAGCCTCAGGTGCGGCCCGGAGCGGGGCGGGATCCACGGGAAGGGGCGGGAACGTTGAGGGGGGAAAAGCTGGGAAAAAATTCAAATCGGGAGATTTGATGGAAAAAGTTTGGGATCAGAGCCTTTCCTGGGAAGCAAAGCACTCCAATTCCAAAGGGAATTCTGGAGGATCCATGGAGAGATGGAGGGGTTGGGAATGTGGACAAAAAATCTGGGAAAAGGGACAGATTGGGAATTTTTATGGAAAAGTTTGGGTTCAGAGCCTTTCCCGGGAATGGAAACGCTCCAAAGGGGTCTCCAAGGCTGGGGGAATTCTGGAGTGGGATGGAGAGGTGGGAACGAGGAGGAAAAACCTGGGAAAAGTCTGGGAAAAGTCTGGGAAAAGTCTGGGATCGGGAATTTTGATGGAAGAATTTGGGGTCAGAGCCTTTCTCGGGAAACGAAATGCTCCAACTCCAAAGGGAATTCTGGAGGATCCATGGAGGGATGGATTGGTGGGAATGTGGATGAAAAATCTGGGAAAAACTTGGGAACGGGAGATTTTATGGAAGAGTTTGGTTTCAGAGCCTTTTTTGGGAAAATCCAAACCCTCCAAAGGGTTTCCAAGGCTGGGAATTCTGGGGTGGGATGGAGAGGTTGGAATATTGAGGTGAAAAATCTCAGAAAAGTCTGGGATCGGGAATTTTTATGGAAAAGTTTGGGTTCAGAGCCTTTCCTGGGAATCAAAGCACTCCGACTCCAAAGGGAATTCTGGAGGATCCATGGAGGGATGGATTGATGGGAATGTGGAGGAAAAATCTAGGAAAAGTGTCAGGTTCGGCATTTTTATGGAAAAGTTTGGGATCAGAGCCTTTCCCGGGAATGGAAACGCTCCAAAGGCGTCTCCAAGGCTGGGATATTCTGGGGGATCCGTGGAAGGGCGGGCAGGAGGGAATGTGGGGGGAAAATCTGGGAAAACCTTTGGAATTGGGAGTTTTTATGGGAAATTTCGGTGTCGGAGGAGCCTTGGAGCCCCTTTGGAGCCCCTGTCCCAGGAACCAAAGCCCTTCCAGCCCCATCCCCTTCCAAAGGGTCTCCAAAGGGTCCCCAAGGCTCCTCCAAGCCCAAATTCCCGGAGCTGCTCTGCAGCCTCAGGTGGGGCCCGGAGCGGGGCGGGATCCACGGGAAAGGGTGGGAATGTTGAGGGGGAAAAGCTGGGAAAAAATTCAAATCGGGAGAATTTATGGGAAAAGTTTGGGATCAGAGCCTTTCCCGGGAATCAAAGCATTCCAACTCCAAAGGGAATTCTGGAGGATCAATGGAGGGATGGATTGGTGGGAATGTTGAGGGGGAAAATCTGAGAAAAGTGTCAGATTGGGCATTTTTATGGAAAAGTTTGGGTTCAGAGCCTTTCCCGGGAATGGAAACGCTCCAAAGGGGTCTCCAAGGCTGGGATATTCTGGAGGATCCGTGGAAGGGTGGGCAGGTGGGAATGTGGGGGGAAAATCTGGGAAAACCTTTGGAATTGGGAGTTTTTATGGGAAATTTCGGTGTCGGAGGAGCCTTGGAGCCCCTTTGGAGCCCCTGTGCCAGGAACCAAAGCCCTTCCAGCCCCATCCCCTTCCAAAGGGTCTCCAAAGGGTCCCCAAGGCTCCTCCAAGCCCCAATTCCAGGAGCTGCTCTGCAGCCTCAGGTGGGGCCCGGAGCGGAGCGGGATCCACGGGAAAGGGCGGGAATGTTGAGGGGGAAAAGCTGGGAAAAGGGTCAGGTTTGGAATTTTTAATGAAAAGTTTGGGATCAGAGCCTTTCCCGGGAATCGAAACGCTCCAGTTCCAAAGGGAATGCTGGAGGATCCATGGAAGGATGGGGAGGTGGGAATGTGGGGGAAAAATCTGGGAAAAGTCTGGGATTGGGAGAATTTTGATGGAAAAGTTTGGGTTCAGAGCCTTTCCCGGGAATCAAAACACTCCAACTCCAAAGGGAATTCTGGAGGATCCATGGAGGGATGGATTGGTGGGAATGTGGATGAAAAATCTGTGAAAAACTTGGGAACGGGAGATTTTGATGGAAAAGTTTGGGTTCAGAGCCTTTCCTGGGAAAATCCAAACCCTCCAAAGGGGTCTCCAAGGCTGGGAACTCTGGAGTGGGATGGGGAGGTTGGAATATTGAGGTGAAAAATCTGGGAAAAGTCTGGGATCGGGAATTTTGATGGAAAAGTTTGGGTTCGGAGCCTTTCCCAGGAATCCAAACATTCCAGCTCCAAAGGGAATTCTGGAGGATCCACGGAGGAATGGGTGGTTGGGAATGTGGAGGAAAAATCTGGGAAAAGTGTCAGGTTCGGAATTTTTATGGAAAAGTTTGGGTTCGGAGCCTTTCCCGGGAATGGAAACGCTCCAAAGGGGTCTCCAAGGCTGGGGGAATTCTGGAGTGGGATGGAGAGGTTGGAACGAGGAGGAAAAACCTGGGAAAAGTCTGGGAAAAGTCTGGGATCGGGAGATTTTGATGGAAGAATTTGGGTTCAGAGCCTTTCCCGGGAAACGAAATGCTCCAACCCTAAAGGGAATTCTGGAGGATCCATGGAGGGATGGATTGGTGGGAATGGGGATGAAAAATCTGTGAAAAACTTGGGAACGGGAGATTTTGATGGAAAAGTTTGGTTTCGGAGCCTTTCCTGGGAAAGCAAAACATTCCAAAGGGTCTCCAAGGCTGGGAATTCTGGAGTGGGATGGGGAGGTTGGAATATTGAGGTGAAAAATCCGGGAAAAGTCTGGGATCGGGAATTTTATGGGAAAAGTTTGGGTTCAGAGCCTTTCCTGGGAATCAGAGCACTCCAACTCCAAAGGGAATTCTGGAGGATCCATGGAGGGATGGATTGGTGGGAATGTGGAGGAAAAATCTGGGAAAAGTGTCAGGTTCGGAATTTTTATGGAAAAGTTTGGGTTCGGAGCCTTTCCCGGGAATGGAAATGCTCCAAAGGCGTCTCCAAGGCTGGGATATTCTGGGGGATCCGTGGAAGGGTGGGCAGGTGGGAATGTGGGGAGAAAATCTGGGAAAACCTTTGGAATTGGGAGTTTTTATGGGAAATTTCGTTGTCGGAGGAGCCTTGGAGCCCCTTTGGAGCCCCTGTGCCAGGAACCAAAGCCCTTCCAGCCCCATCCCCTGCCAAAGGGTCCCTAAAGGGTCCCCAAGGCTCCTCCAAGCCCAAATTCCCAGAGCTGCTCTGCAGCCGCAGGTGGGGCCCGGAGCGGGGCGGGATCCACGGGAAAGGGCGGGAATGTTGAGGGGGGGAAAGCTGGGAAAAAATTCAAATCGGGAGAATTTATGGGAAAAGTTTGGGTTCAGAGCCTTTCCCGGGAATCAGAGCACTCCAACTCCAAAGGGAATTCTGGAGGATCCATGGAGGGATGGATTGGTGGGAATGTTGAGGGGGAAAATCTGAGAAAAGTGTCAGATTGGGCATTTTTATGGAAAAGTTTGGGATCAGAGCCTTTCCCAGGAATGGAAACGTTCCAAAGGGGTCTCCAAGGCTGGGATATTCTGGGGGATCCGTGGAAGGGCGGGCAGGTGGGAATGTGGGGGGAAAATCTGGGAAAACCTTTGGAATTGGGAGTTTTTATGGGAAATTTCGGTGTCGGAGGAGCCTCGGAGCCCCTTTGGAGCCCCTGTGCCAGGAACCAAAGCCCTTCCAGCCCCATCCCCTGCCAAAGGGTCCCCAAAGGGTCCCCAAGGCTCCTCCAAGCCCAAATTCCCGGAGCTGCTCTGCAGCCTCAGGTGGGGCCCGGAGCGGGGCGGGATCCACGGGAAAGGGCGGGAATGTTGAGGGGGGAAAGCTGGGAAAAGGGTCAGGTTCGGAATTTTTAATGAAAAGTTTGGGTTCAGAGCCTTTCCCGGGAATGGAAACGCTCCAGTTCCAAAGGGAATTCTGGAGGATCCATGGAGAGATGGGGAGGTGGGAACGTTGGGGAAAAATCTGGGAAAAGTCTGGGATTGGGAGAATTTATGGAAAAGTTTGGGTTCGGAGCCTTTCCCGGGAATCAGAGCACTCCGACTCCAAAGGGAATTCTGGAGGATCCATGGAGGGATGGAGGGGTTGGGAATGTGGAGGAAAAATCTGGGAAAAGGGTCAGGTTCGGAATTTTTATGGAAAAGTTTGGGTTCAGAGCCTTTCCCGGGAATGGAAACGCTCCAAAGGGTCTCCAAGGCTGGGAATTCTGGGGTGGGATGGGGAGTTTGGAATATTGAGGTGAAAAATCCGGGAAAAGTCTGGGATCGGGAATTTTGATGGAAGAGTTTGGGGTCAGAGCCTTTCCCGGGAAACGAAATGCTCCAACCCTAAAGGGAATTCTGGAGGATCCATGGAGGGATGGATTGGTGGGAATGTGGATGAAAAATCTGCGAAAAACTTGGGAATGGGAGATTTTATGGGAAAATTTGGTTTCGGAGCCTTTCCTGGGAAGCAAAACATTCCAAAGGGGTCTCCAAGGCTGGGGGAATTCTGGGGTGGGATGGGGAGGTGGGAACGAGGAGGAAAAATCTGGGAAAAGTCTGGGATCGGGAGATTTTATGGAAAAGTTTGGGTTTCGGAGCCTTTCCTGGGAAAATCCAAACCCTCCAAAGTGTCTCCAAGGCTGGGAATTCTGGGGTGGGATGGGGAGGTTGGAATATTGAGGTGAAAAATCCGGGAAAAGTCTGGGACCGGGAGTTTTTATATGGAAGAGTTCGGGTTTTTCCTGGGCAACCCCGAGCGCTTCCAAAGGGTCTCCGGGGGCCTTGGGAATTCCGGGGATGGTGACCCGGCCGCCGTCCCCGCCCCGTCCCGGCAGCGACATTTACCTGATGGAGAAGGAGCTGGCCCGGGAGCAGGAGCGCAGCAGCCGGCACCGCCCGCCCAGAATCCTGGAGCCGCCGGAATTCCAGGAGCCGCCGCCGCCGCCCAAGGTTGGGACGGGGCCCAGACCCCCCGGGCGGGGACGGAAATTCGGGATTGCCCGGGACGATCCAGAGGAATTCCCGGTTCCGTTTCGTTTTTTTCCCCATCCCTCCGTCCTCGTTCCCGCAGCCCAGCCGGCCCTCGCACAAGCCGCCGTCCCAGAATAACCTCCTGGCTCCCAGGCTGCAATTCCAGGTGAGGAATTCCCGGGATTTCGGGCGCCCGGGGTGGGTGGGTGGGGAGGAGATCCCGGGGCTGTGTCCGTCGGGGAAAATCCCGGGAGCGGCCGAGGTTGGAAAAGGCCTTGGAGAACCCCGGGGTGGGGGGGGGTCCGACCATCCCCGCACCCCCAAAACCCACCCGGGGTTCGAATCCATCCGGGAATTCCGGGGATCGAATCCGCCGCTGTCCCGGGTTAATGGATGCGTTTTCCCGTGAGGGAGTCGTTCCTGGTATATCCCGAAATATCCCGAAATAAATATCCCGAAATATCCCGAAATATCCCGAAATATCCCGAAATATCCTGAAATATCCTGAAATATCCCGAAATATCCCGAAATATCCCGAAATATCCCGAAATATCTCGAAATATCCCAAAATATCCCGAAATATCCCGAAATATCCCGAAACATCCCGAAATATCCCGAAACATCCCGAAATATCTCGAAATATCCCGAAATATCCCGAAATATCCCGAAATATCTCGAAATATCCCGAAATATCCCAAAATATCCCGAAATATCCCGAAATATCCCGAAATATCCTGAAATATCCCGAAATATCCCGAAATATCCTGAAATATCCCGAAATATCCCGAGCCCACTCTTAGCATGAGGCCAATCCCGATCCGAGTGCAATTCCCGCTCTTCGGAGGCCAGAATGTCCCAAAACATCCCAAAACATCCCACAATTTCCCAAAAATTCCCCAAATAGCCCAAACTATCCCCAAAAAAATCCCTAAATATGTGAAAAAATCCCAGAATTTCCCAAAATATCCCGAAATTTCCCAAAACATCCCATAATTTCCCAAAAATTCCCCAAATAGCCCAAACTATCCCCAAAAAAATCCCTAAATATCTGAAAAAATCCCAGAATTTCCCGAAATATCCCGAAATTTCCCAAAACATCCCGAAATTTCCCAAAAATTCCCCAGATAGCCCAAACTATCCCAAAAAAAATCCCTAAATATCTGAAAAAATCCCAGAATTTCCCAAAATATCCCGAAATTTCCCCAAATATCCCATAATTTCCCAAAATTCCCCAAATAGCCCAAACTATCCCAAAAAAAATCCCTAAATATGTGAAAAAATCCCAGAATTTCCCAAAATATCCCGAAATTTCCCAAAACATCCCATAATTTCCCAAAAATTCCCCAAATAGCCCAAACTATCCCAAAAAATCCCTAAATATCTGAAAAAATCCCAGAATTTCCCAAAATATCCCGAAATTTCCCAAAATATCCCACAATTTCCCAAAAATTCCCCAAACAGCCCAAACTATCCCAAAAAATCCCTAAATATCTGAAAAAATCCCAGAATTTCCCAAAATATCCCGAAATTTCCCCATATCCCATAATTTCCCAAAATTCCCCAAATAGCCCAAACTATCCCAAAAAAATCCCTAAATATGTGAAAAAATCCCAGAATATCCCAAAATATCCCGAAATTTCCCAAAACATCCCACAATTTCCCAAAAATTCCCCAAATAGCCCAAACTATCCCAAAAAATCCCTAAATATCTGAAAAAATCCCAGAATTTCCCAAAATATCCCGAAATTTCCCAAAACATCCCACAATTTCCCAAAAATTCCCCAAATAGCCCAAACTATCCTCAAAAAATCCCAGAATATCCCAAAATATCCCGAAATTTCCCAAAATATCCCATAATTTCCCAAAAATTCCCCAAATAGCCCAAACTATCCCAAAAAAAATCCCTAAATATCTGAAAAAATCCCAGAATTTCCCAAAATATCCCGAAATTTCCCAAAACATCCCACAATTTCCCAAAAATTCCCCAAATAGCCCCAACTATCCCAAAAAAATCCCTAAATATGTGAAAAAAATCCCAGAATATCCCAAAATATCCCGAAATTTCCCAAAACATCCCACAATTTCCCAAAAATTCCCCAAATAGCCCAAACTATCCCAAAAAAATCCCTAAATATCTGAAAAAATCCCAGAATTTCCCAAAATATCCCGAAATTTCCCAAAAATTCTCCAAATAGCCCAAACTATCCCAAAAAAATCCCTAAATATGTGAAAAAATCCCAGAATTTCCCCAAATATCCCATAATTTCCCAAAAATTCCCCAAATAGCCCAAACTATCCCAAAAAAATCCCTAAATATGTGAAAAAAATCCCAGAATATCCCAAAATATCCCGAAATTTCCCAAAACATCCCACAATTTCCCAAAAATTCCCCAAATAGCCCAAACTATCCCAAAAAAATCCCTAAATATCTGAAAAAATCCCAGAATTTCCCAAAATATCCCGAAATTTCCCAAAACATCCCACAATTTCCCAAAAATTCCCCAAATAGCCCCAACTATCCCAAAAAAATCCCTAAATATGTGAAAAAAATCCCAGAATATCCCAAAATATCCCGAAATTTCCCAAAACATCCCACAATTTCCCAAAAATTCCCCAAATAGCCCAAACTATCCCAAAAAAAATCCCTAAATATCTGAAAAAATCCCAGAATTTCCCAAAATATCCCGAAATTTCCCAAAAATTCTCCAAATAGCCCAAACTATCCCAAAAAAATCCCTAAATATGTGAAAAAATCCCAGAATTTCCCCAAATATCCCATAATTTCCCAAAAATTCCCCAAATAGCCCAAACTATCCCAAAAAAATCCCTAAATATGTGAAAAAAATCCCAGAATATCCCAAAATATCCCGAAATTTCCCAAAACATCCCACAATTTCCCAAAAATTCCCCAAATAGCCCAAACTATCCCAAAAAAATCCCTAAATATCTGAAAAAATCCCAGAATTTCCCAAAATATCCCGAAATTTCCCAAAAATTCTCCAAATAGCCCAAACTATCCCCAAAAAATCCCCAAATATCCGAAAAAATCCCAGAATTTCCCAAAATATCCCGAAATTTCCCAAAATATCCCGAAATTTCCCCAAATATCCCATAATTTCCCAAAAATTCCCCAAATAGCCCAAACTATCCCAAAAAAAATGCCTAAATATGTGAAAAAATCCCAGAATTTCCCAAAATATCCCGAAATTTCCCAAAATATCCCATAATTTCCCAAATATTCCCCAAATAGCCCAAACTATCCCAAAAAAATCCCTAAATATCTGAAAAAATCCCAGAATTTCCCAAAATATCCCGAAATTTCCCCAAATATCCCATAATTTCCCAAAAATTCCCCAAATAGCCCAAACTATCCCCAAAAAATCCCTAAATATCAGAAAAAATCCCAGAATTTCCCAAAATATCCCGAAATTTCCCAAAATATCCCGAAATTTCCCAAAAATTCCCCAAATAGCCCAAACTATCCCAAAAAAAATCCCTAAATATGTGAAAAAATCCCAGAATTTCCCAAAATATCCCGAAATTTCCCAAAACATCCCACAATTTCCCAAAAATTTCCCAAATAGCCCAAACTATCCCAAAAAATCCCTAAATATGTGAAAAAATCCCAGAATATCCCAAAATATCCCGAAATTTCCCAAAACATCCCATAATTTCCCAAAAATTCCCCAAATAGCCCAAACTATCCCAAAAAAATCCCTAAATATCTGAAAAAATCCCAGAATTTCCCAAAATATCCCGAAATTTCCCAAAACATCCCACAATTTCCCAAAAATTCCCCAAATAGCCCAAACTATCCCAAAAAAAATCCCTAAATATCTGAAAAAAAATCCCAGAATTTCCCAAAATATCCCGAAATTTCCCCAAACATCCCGAAATTTCCCAAAAATTCCCCAAATAGCCCAAACTATCCAAAAAAAATCCCTAAATGTCTGAAAAAATCCCAGAATTTCCCAAAATATCCCGAAATTTCCCAAAATATCCCAAAACAGCTCAAAAAATCTGAAAATATTTCAAAATATCCTAAAGCGCCCCAGAACATACCAAAATCCAAAAATATCCTAAAATAGCCCAGAATATACCAAAGTATTCTCAAATATCCCAAAGTATTCCCAAAATATGTCAGAATATCCCAAACTATCCCAAACTATCCCAAAATGCCCCAAAATATTCCAAAACAGCCCAAAAAAAAATTCCAAAAATATTTTTGAAATATCCTAAAATACTCCAGAATACCCCAAAACATCCCCCAAAAATATCCTAAAATACCCCAGAATATCCCAAAATCCAAAAAAATCCCCAAATAGCCCAGAATATCCCAAAATAAAAAAAATATCCCAAAATACCCCAGAATATACCAAAATATTTCACAATATCCCAAAACATCCAAAAATATCAAAAAACCCCCCAAAATATCCTGAAGTATCCCAGAATATCCCAAAATATTCCAAAATATCCCAAAGTATTCCAAAGTATCCCAAAATTTCCCGAAACACCCCAAAATACCTGAAAAAAGATTTCCCCAAAATTTCCCCAAAACGTCCCCAGGAACATCCCCAAGGCCCCGTCCAGGCCCATCCCCATCCCGCTCCCCGCGCCGTCCGCGCGTCCGTCCCCGTGTCCGTCCCCGTGTCCATCTGTGTGTCCGTCCCTGTGTCCATCCCTGTGTCCATCCCTGTGTCCGTCCCCGTGTCCATCCCCGTGTCCGTCTGTGTGTCCGTCCCTGTGTCCGTCCCTGTGTCCGTCCTTGTGACCATCCCCGTGTCCGTCCCTGTGTCCATCCCCGTGTCCGTCCCCGTGTCCGTCTGTGTGTCCGTCCCCGTGTCCGTTCCCGTGTCCATCCCCGTGTCCATCCCTGTGTCCGTCTGTGTGTCCATCCCTGTGTCCGTCCCCGTGTCCGTTCCCGTGTCCATCCCCGTGTCCATCCCTGTGTCCATCCCCGTGTCCGTCCCCGTGTCCGTCCCTGTGTCCGTCCCTGTGTCCATCCCCGCGTCCATCTGTGTGTCCATCCCCGTGTCCGTCCCCGTGTCCATCCCTGTGTCCATCCGTGTGTGTCCGTCCCCATGTCCATCCCCATGTCCGTCCCTGTGTCCGTCCCCGTGTCCGTCCCTGTGTCCACCCCTTGTGTCCGTCCCCGTGTCCGTCCCCGTGTCCACCCCTTGTGTCCGTCCCCGTGTCCGTCCGTCCGCGCATCCGTCCGCGCTAACCCCGCTCCCGCTCCCGCCGCCGCCGCCGCCGCTGCCGCTGCCGCCGTGGTTCCCGGCGGCGCCGTGGTTCCCGTCCCGGCATTCCCGGATTCCCAGGTTCCGGAGGGGCTCTGCGCCAGCTCTCCCACCCTCGCCAGCCCCGCCGAGGTCCCGAGCCCGGCGCTCTCCCGGCGCACGCCGCCCCCGGCCCGGCACGGCGGCTTCAAGAGGCACAGCGTGAGGGTAAGCGCCCACGGCGCCGCCGCCGTCACCACCACCAGGCCCAGGCCTGCCCGGCGCGCCAAAAACCACTCGGAGACCGGCCCGGGGGGATTCGGGAGCCGGAGGAATTCCCGGTGCTCAAAAATCCTCCCGTTTTTGGGATCCATTGGGATCCGCTTCCCGTCGGGATTTGGCATCCGGAGGAATTCCCAGTCCTCAAAAAATCCCTCAGAGATTGTCCCGGTGGGATTTGGGATCTGGAGGAATTCCCGGTTCTCAAAAATTGTCCTCAGCGATCGTCCCGGTGGGATTCGGCATCTGGAGAAATTCCCAATCCTCAAAAACTGTCCCATTGTTGGGATCAATTTCCCATTGGATTCGGGATCCGGAGGAATTCCCAATCCTCAAAAATGGTCCCATTTTTGGGATCCATTGGAATCCACTTCCCATTGGAATTTGGGATCTGGAGGAATTCCCGGTCCTCAGAAATTGTCCTCAGAGATCGTCCCGGCGGGATTCCGCATCTGGAATCCTTCCCAATCCTCAAAAACTGTCCCATTGTTGAGACCTGCTTCCTGTTGGGATTTGGGATCCGGAGGAATTTCCAAATCCTCAAAAATCCATCCCGATTTTGGGATCTGCTCCCCCTTGGGATTTGGCATCCTGAGGAATTCCCAATCCTCAAAAAAATCCCTCAAAGATCGTCCCGATGGGATTTGGCAGCCGGAGGAATTCCCAATCCTCAAAAATTGTCCTGTTCGGATTCGGCATCTGGAGACCTTCCCAATCCTCAAAAATCCTCCCATTGCTGGGATCCATTGGAATCCACTTCCCATTGGAATTTGGCATCTGGAGGAATTCCCAGTGCTCAAAAATCCCTCAGAGATCGTCCTGATGGGATCCGGGAGCCGGAGGAATTCCCAATCCTTAAAAATTGTCCCATTTTTTGGGATCTGCTTCCTGTTGGGATTTGGCATCCTGAGGAATTCCTGGTGCTCAAAAATCCATCCCATTTTTGGGATCCATTGGGATCCACTTCCCATTGGAATTTGGCATCCGGAGGAATTCCCAATCCTCCAAAAAATCCCTCAGAGATCGTCCCAGTGGGATTTGGGAGCTGGAGGAAATTCCTGATCCTCCAAAATCCTCCCGTTTTTGGGATCCATTGGGATCTGCTTCCCGTCGGGATTTGGCATCCGGAGGAATTCCCAATCCTCAAAATCCATCCCGTTTTTGGGATCCATTGGGATCTGCTTCCCGTCGGGATTTGGCATCCGGAGGAATTCCCAATCCTCAAAATCCATCCCGTTTTTGGGATTGATTTCCCATTGGAATTTGGCATCCGGAGGAATTCCCAGTCCTCAAAAAATCCCTCAGAGGTCGTCCCGGTGGGATTTGGGATCTGGAGGAATTCCCGATTCTCAAAAATTGTCCTCAGAGGTCGTCCCGGTGGGATTCGGGATCTGGAGAAATTCCCAATCCTCAAAAATCCTCCCATTGTTGGGATCAATTTCCCATTGGGATTTGGGATCTGGAGACCTTCCCAATCCTCAAAAATCCATCCCATTTTTGGGATCCATTGGAATCCGCTTCCCATTGGAATTTGGCATCTGGAGGAATTCCCAATCCTCCAAAAAATCCCTCAGAGATCGTCCCAGTGGGATTTGGGAGCTGGAGGAAATTCCCGATCCTCCAAAATCCTCCCGGTTTTGGGATCCATTGGGATCTGCTTCCCGTTGGGATTTGGCATCCGGAGGAATTCCCAATCCTCAAAATCCATCCCGTTTTTGGGATTGATTTCCCATTGGAATTTGGCATACGGAGGAATTCCCAATCCTCCAAAAAATCCCTCAGAGATCGGCCTGAGGGGATTCGGGGAAATTCCCAATCCTCAAAAATCCCTCCGAGATTGTTTTGGTTGGATTCGGCATCTGGAGACCTTCCCAATCCTTAAAAACTGTCCCATTTTTGGGACCTGCTTCCTGTTGGGATTCGGGATCTGGAGGAATTCCCAATCCTCAAAATCCATCCCATTTTTGGGATCCATTGGAATCCTGCTTCCCCTTGGGATTTGGCATCTGGAGGAATTCCCAATCCTCCAAAAAATCCCTCAGAGATCGTCCCAGTGGGATTTGGGAGCTGGAGGAAATTCCCGATCCTCCAAAATCCTCCCGGTTTTGGGATCCATTGGGATCCGCTTCCCGTTGGGATTTGGCATCCGGAGGAATTCCCAATCCTCAAAATCCATCCCGTTTTTGGGATCGATTTCCCATCGGAATTTGGCATACGGAGGAATTCCCAGTCCTCAAAAAACCCCTCAGAGATCGGCCCGAGGGGATTCGGGGAAATTCCCAATCCTCAAAAATCCCTCAGACATTGTTTTGGTTGGATTCGGCAGCTGGAGACCTTCCCAATCCTTAAAAACTGTCCCATTTTTGGGATGTCCTTCCTGTTGGGATTTGGGATCTGGAGGAATTCCCAATCCTCAAAATCCATCCCATTTTTGGGATCCATTGGGATTCTGCTTCCCATTGGGATTTGGCATCCGGAGGAATTCCCGATCCTCCAAAAAATCCCTCAGAGATCGTCCCGGTGGGATTTGGCATCCGGAGGAATTCCCGATCCTCAAAAATCCTCCCATTGCTGGAATCCATTGGGATCCACTTCCCGTTGGGATTTGGGATCCAGAGGAATTCCCGGTTCTCAAAAATTCCTCAAAGATCGTCCCACTGAGATTCGGCATCTGGAGAAATTCCCAATCCTCAAAAGTGTTCCCATTGTTGGGATCAATTTCCCATTGGGATTCGGGATCCGGAGGAATTCCCAGTCCTCAAAATCCCTCCCATTTTTGGGATCCGCTTCCCGTTGGGATTCGGGATCTCGATGCCTTCCCAGTCCTCAAAATCCGTTCCATTTTCGGGATCCCTTGGGATCGGCTTCCCGTTGGGATTTGGGATCCGGAGGAATTCCCAATCCTCAAAAACCATCCCATTTTTAGGATCCGGGATCTGGATGCCTTCCCAGTCCTCAAAATCCCTCCCATTTTTGGGATCTGCTTCCCAGTGGGATTTGGGATCTGGAGGAATTCCTAATCCTAAAAATCCATCCCGTTTTTGGGATCTCGATGCCTTCCCAGTCCTCAAAATCTGTTCCATTTTCGGGATCCCTTGGGATTTGCTTCCCGTTGGGATTTGGGATCCGGAGGAATTCCCAATCCTCAAAAATCTTCTCGTTGGAATCCATCGGATCCACTTCCCACTGGGGATCCTAAAAAATCCCTGCCATTTTTGGGATCTGCTTCCCATTCGGGATTTGGGATCTGGAGGAATTCCTAATCCTAAAAATCCATCCCGTTTTTGGGATGTCGATTCCTTCCCAGTCCTCAAAATCCGTTCCATTTTTGGGATCCCTTGGGATTTGCTTCCCATTGGGATTTGGGATCCAGAGAAATTCCCAATCCTCAAAAACCATCCCATTTTTAGGATTTGGGATCTGGAGACCTTCCCGATCCTCAAACTCCCTCCCATTTTTGAGATCTGCTTCCCATTGGGATTTGGGATCCGGAGAAATTCCCGATCCTCAAAATCCACCCCATTTTTAGGATTCGGGATCTGGATGCCTTCCCGATCCTAAAAATCCATCCCATTTTTGGGATCTGCTTCCCACTGGGATTCGGGATCTCGATTCCTTCCCAGTCCTCAAAATCCATCCCATTTTCGGGATCCCTTGGGATTTGCTTCCTGTTGGGATTTGGGATCCGGAGGAATTCCCAATCCTCCAAAAATCTTCTCGTTGGAATCCATCGGATCCACTTCCCACTGGGGATCCTAAAAAATCCATCCCATTTTTGGGATCTGCTTCCCGTTGGGATTTGGGATCTGCAGGAATTCCCAATCCTCAAAATCCCTCCCATTTTTAGGATTCGGGATCTGGATGCCTTCCCGATCCTCCAAAATCCCTCCCATTTTTGGGATCTGCTTCCCATTGGGATTCGGGATCTCGATTCCTTCCCAGTCCTCAAAATCCGTTCCATTTTTGGGATCCCTTGGGATTTGCTTCCCGTTGGGATTTGAGATCTGGAGGAATTCCCAATCCTCAAAAATCTTCTCGTTGGAATCCATCGGATCCACTTCCCACTGGGGATCCTAAAAAATCCCTGCCATTTTTGGGATCTGCTTCCCAGTGGGATTTGGGATCTGGATGCCTTCCCGATCCTAAAAATCCCTGCCATTTTTGGGATCTGCTTCCCAGTGGGATTTGGGATCTGGAGGAATTCCTAATCCTAAAAATCCATCCCGTTTTTGGGATCTCGATTCCTTCCCAGTCCTCAAAATCCGTTCCATTTTCGGGATCCCTTGGGATCTGCTTCCCGTTGGGATTTGAGATCCGGAGGAATTCCCAATCCTCAAAAATCTTCTTGTTGGAATCCATTGGATCCACTTACCATTGGGATTTGGGATTTGGGATCTGGATGCTTTTCTGACCCTAAAAATCCATCCCATTTTTGGGATCTGCTTCCCACAGGGATTTGGGATCTGGAGGAATTCCCAATCCTCAAAATCCATCCTGTTTTCGGGATCTCGATTCCTTCCCAGTCCTCAAAATCCGTTCCATTTTCGGGATTCCTTGGGATCTGCTTCCCGTTGGGATTTGGGATCCGGAGGAATTCCCAACCCTCAAACTCCCTCCCATTTTTAGGATTCGGGATCTGGAGACCTTCCCGACCCTAAAAATCCCTCCCATTTCGGGATCTGCTTCCCGTTGGGATTTGGGATCTGCAGGAATTCCCAATCATCAAAATCCATCCCGTTTTTGGGATCTGCTTCCTGTTTGGATTTGGGATCTGCAGGAATTCCCAATCCTCAAAATCCATCCCATTTTTAGGATCTGCTTCCCATTGGGATTTGGAATCTCGATGCCTTCCCAATCCTTAAAATCCATCCCATTTTTGGGATCTGCTTCCCGTTGGGATTTGGGATCCGGAGAAATTCCCAACCCTCAAACGCCCTCCCATTTTTAGGATTCGGGATCTGGAAACCTTCCCGACCCTAAAAATCCCTCCCATTTCGGGATCTGCTTCCCGTTGTGATTTGGGATCTGCAGGAATTCCCAATCCTCAAAATCCATCCCATTTTTAGGATCTGCTTCCCATTGGGATTTGGAATCTCGATGCCTTCCCAATCCTTAAAATCCATCCCATTTTTGGGATCTGCTTCCCGTTGGGATTTGGGATCTGGAGAAATTCCCAACACTCAAAAATCCCTCCCATTTTTGGGATCTCGATGCCTTCCCAGTCCTCAAAATCCGTTCCATTTTCGGGATTCCTTGGGATCGGCTTCCCGTTTGGATTTGGGATCCGGAGGAATTCCCAACCCTCAAACTCCCTCCCGGTTTTTGGGTTCCGCTTCCCGCTTTCCCGCCGCTGCTTTCCCGCCGCCGCCGCTCCCCGCTGGATCCCCTGGAGGCTCAAATCCCAGCCCCAGCATCTCTGGGATCTCTCCCGGTTTCCCCACCCCACATCCCGGATTTTTTTTTTGGAACGCCGTGGTCGCCTCTCCTTGCTGGAATTTCCCTCTTTTCCCCCATTTTCCCCCATTTTCCCAACTTTTTCCCCCGTTTCCCCCCATTTTTTCCTTTTTTCCCTCTTTTTCCCACTTTTTTTCCCCATTTTCTCCCCTTTTTTCCCCTCTTTTTCCTCTTTTTGCCCCATTTTCTCCCCCGTCCCCCCTTTTTTCTCCCTTTTCCCCCTCCATTTTTTCCCCTCTTTTCCCCCTCTAATTCTTCTCCCCTTTTTTCTCCTCTATTCCCATTTTCCCCCTTTTCACCTCCTTTTACCCCTTTTCCCCTTTTTCCCCCCTTTATCCTGATTTTCCCCTTTTATCCCCCTTTTCCCCCATTTTACTTTTTTCCCCTTTTTTCCCCTTTTTTCCCCTTTTTTCCCCTTTTCCTGTTTTTGTCACTACTCCCCCTTTTCCTTTTTCCCCCCTTTTTCCCCCTTCCCCCCAATTTTCCCCTTTTTTTCCTCATTCTTTCTCCTTTCCCCTTTTTCCTCATAATCCCCATTTTCCCCCTTTTCCCCTTTTTCCCTTTTCCCCCATTTTTCTCCTTTTATCTCTTTTCCCCTTTTCTTCCCTTTATCCCCTTTACCCCTTTTCCCCATTTTTCTCCTTTTCCCCCCTTTTCCCCCTTTATCCCATTTTCCCCCTTTTTTCTCCTTTTCCCCTTTTCCCAGTTTCTCCCTTTCCCCCATTTTTCCTCCTCTTTTCCCATTTTTCCCTTTCCCCCTTTTCCCCTTTTCTGCCTTTTCCCCCTTTTCCCATTTTTCTCCTTTTTCCCTTCCCCCCTTTATCCCCCTTTTTCTCATTTCCCTCCTTTTTCACCTTTCCCCTTTTTCCCCTTTTCCCCCTTCCCATTTTTCCCCTTTTCCCCTTTTTCCCTTTCCCCCTGATTTTTCCCCTTTTCCCCTTCCCCCTCTTTCCAATTTTCCCAATTCCCCTTTCCCGTTTTTTCCCCCTTTTCACATTTTCTCCCTTTTTCTCCTTTTTCCTCATTTCCCTCTTTTCCCCTTTCCCCTCCTTTATTCCCCCTTTCCCATCTTTATTCTCCTTTTTTCCCCTTTTCCCTCCTTTTCTCCTTTTCCCCTTTCTTCCTTCCCCCCATTTTTCCTCTTTCCCTTTTTCCCCTTTTCCCCCCTTTCCCATTTTTATCCCTATCCTCCCTTTATCCCCCTATATCCCACTTTTCCTCCCTTTCCCCCTCTTTCCTGTTTTCCCCATTTCCCCTTTTCCCCCTTTCCCTTTTTTTCCCTCTTTCCCCTTTTCCTCCTCCCCTTTTCCCCCTTTTTCCCTTTTCCCCCATTTTCCCCATTCCCCCCTTTTCCCTTTTCCATCTTTCCCTTTTCCCCCCTTCTTCCCCATTTCCCCCTTTTTACTCCTTTTCCCCCCCTTCCCCTCCTTTTTCCTTTCCTCCTTTTTCTCCTTTTCCCCCTTTTCCCCTTTCCCCCCATTTTTCCTCCTTTTCCCCCTTTCCCCTTTCCCCTTTTTTCCCCTTTCCCCCATTTTCCCATTTTTCTCCCCCTTTACCCATTTTCCCATTTTTCCCCCTTTTCCATTTTCCCCTTTCCCTCCTTTTCCCCTTCTCACCTCTTTCCCATTTCCTCCCTTTTCCTCCCTTTTCCCCTCTTTCCCCTGTTTTCCCCCTTTTTCCTATTTTTCCTCCTTTATCCCCTTTCCCCCATTTCCCCCTTTCCCCTTTTCCCCTTTATCCCCATCCCCTCCCTGCTTTTTTCTCCTTTTTCCCTTTCCCCCTCTTTCCCCCTTTTCCCACATTTTTCCACTTTCCCTTTTTTCCCTTTTCCCCCATTTTTCCTCCTTTATCCCCTTTTCCCTTTTCCCCTTTCCCCTTTCCCTTTTCCCCCATTTTCTCCCTTTCCCCCATTTTCCCATTTTTCTTCCCTTTCCCCCCTTTTCCCCTCTTTTCCCTCTTTTCCCCCTTTTCCCTTTCCCCTCTTTCCCCCTTTTCCCCCCTTTTCCCCCTTTCTCCCATTTTTCCCTTTTCCCCCATTTTTCCTCCTTTATCCCCTTTTCCCCTTTCCTCTTTCTCCCATTTCCCCATTTTTTTATCCTCTTTTCCCCATTTTTCCCCCCTTTTTCCCCCCTTTTCCTCCCACCCTCCCCTCCACCCTCTCCAGCCCCACACTGGGAACCCCTCCCTGGAACTCCATCGACTCCTCGCTACGGAGGGAGCTCATTAACTCCTAATTAACTCCACAATCAACCATTAATCGATCACCGATCGTCCCCCACAATCAACCATTAATCGATCACCGATCGTTCCCCACAATCAACCATTAATCGATCACCGATCATCCCCCACAATCAACCATTAATCGATCGCCGATCATCCCCCACAATCAACCATTAATCGATCACCGATCGTTCCCCATAATCAACCATTAATCGATCACCGATCATCCCCCACAATCAACCATTAATCGATCGCCGATCGTCCCCCACAATCAACCATTAATCGATCACCGATCATCCCCCACAATCAACCATTAATCGATCACCGATCGTCCCCCACAATCAACCATTAATCGATCGCCGATCATCCCCCACAATCAACCATTAATCGATCACCGATCATCCCCCACAATCAACCATTAATCGATCGCCGATCATTCCCCACAATCAACCATTAATCGATCACCGATCGTCCCCCACAATCAACCATTAATCGATCGCCGATCGTTCCCCACAATCAACCATTAATCGATCGCCGATCGTTCCCCACAATCAACCATTAATCGATCACCGATCATCCCCCACAATCAACCATTAATCGATCACCGATCGTCCCCCACAGTCAACCATTAATCGATCGCCGATCGTTCCCCACAATCAACCATTAATCGATCACCGATCATCCCCCACAATCAACCATTAATCGATCACCGATCGTCCCCCACAATCAACCATTAATCGATCGCCGATCGTTCCCCACAATCAACCATTAATCGATCGCCGATCATCCCCCACAATCAACCATTAATCGATCGCCGATCATCCCCCACAATCAACCATTAATCGATCACCGATCATCCCACACAGTCAACCATTAATCGATCGCCGATCGTCCCCCACAACCATTAATCGATCACCGATCATCCCCCACAATCAACCATTAATCGATCGCCGATCGTTCCCCACAATCAACCATTAATCGATCGCCGATCATCCCCCACAATCAACCATTGATCGATCGCCGATCGTCCCCCACAATCAACCATTAATCGATCACCGATCATCCCCACAATCAACCATTAATCGATCGCCGATCATCCCCGTCCCCCCGATGGGGTGGTGTGGTTTATTTCCCGGGATAACGGGCATTCCCGGGATTCCAGGAGGAGGATTTCCAGCGCCCCTCGAGCCGGGAGGAGGCGCAGCAGCTGCTGGAGCTGGAGCGGCTGCGGGTGGAGCAGGCCATGGAGCGCCAGCAGAGGGAGATGCTGGAGGATCAACGCTGGCTCCAGAAGGAGGTCCAGAACCTGGTCAGACATCCCGGAATTCCCAAAAATCCCGTCGGGAATCGTCCCTCGTGGGATGGGTTGGGTGGGGATCGCGTCCGGATGGGGTTCCTGGAGAGCTCCGGGAATTCCTTGCCGAAATCCCACAATCCCAAGCTCCCCTTTCCCAGGGAATTCCCTCCATTCCCTTCCCTTTTCCATCCCCGAATTCCATGAAAACCCCTCGGGATGGATCCTGAGTGTCCCTGATCCCAGAATCCCGGAATGGTTTGGGATGGGATCCACGGACCTTCAATCCCACAATTCCAGGGACACTTCCCACCATCCCAGGGTGCTCCAAATCCACCCTTGGACACTCCCAGGGATTCTCTGGGAATCCCAGCCCAGCCGGGAATCCCTTCCCAAGATCCCACCATCCCAAGCTCCCCTTTCCCACTGGAAGCCATTCCCTGGCTCCTGCCCCTCCAGCCCTTGCCCCAATCCCAGCTCTCCTGGAGCCCCTTTGGGATGGGGAAGCGGCTCCAAGGATTCCCTGGATCCTCCCCTGATCCAGCTGCACATTCCCAGCTGCTCTCCCAGCCTGGCGTTGGATCCAGCCCCATCCCGACCCCTCCTTGAGAAGGAATTTCGGGATCCAGGGACTCCACAATCCAAGGGAATATTTGGAATGTTGGGGAACGTTAAGGCATTTTCAGTTGCACTTTATTATTATTATTATTATTATTATTATTATTATTATTATTATTATTAATATTTTGAAAACGGGAATTTCCACCCCTTTTCCCCCCCTTTTCCCCATTTTTCCCCATTTTTCCCCACCTCTCACCCTCTTTTCCCCCCTTTTCCAGGATCCCAAGGTGTTCCTGAACAACAACGTTCCCCCGGTGAGTGATCCCAGAAATCCCGGGAAAATCCACCCCTGTCTTTGGGAGAATTATCCAGAAAATGGGAATTCCCAAGGTGGGGGGGGGATGGGGGTTGGATCCCAGGACCCTTCCCAACATTCCAGCAGGGAATGGTGACATTTCCTCCCTCTTTCCTCCCTCCATCCCGAATTTCGTGGCCTTTCCTCCCTCCATCCCGAATTTTGGGACTCCTCCTCCCTGTATCCCGAATTTTGGGGCCTTTCCTCCCTCCATCCCAAATTTTGGGGCTCCTCCTCCCTCCATCCCAAATTTTGTGGCTCCTCCTCCCTCTATCCCAAATTTTGGGGCCTTTCCTCCCTCCATCCCAAATTTTGTGGCCTTTCCTCCCTGTATCCCGAATTTTGGGGCCTTTCCTCCCTCTATCCCGAATTTTGGGGCTCCTCCTCCCTCCATCCCGAATTTTGGGGCCTTCCCTCCCTCCATCCCGAATTTTGGGGTCTCTAATTCCCGATTTTTCCCCCCCTTCCAGCTCCTCCCGGAGAAGGAGACGGATTACAGTGAGTCCCTGCCGATTCCCACCCCGGAATTCCCACCCGGAATTCACCTCGGGAACGTTTCCCCGTGGATCCGCCCTCCGCCACGAGTGAAATTCCCATTTTTTCCCCGAGCTGGGAAATCTGGGATTGGGATCCCAGGGGAAGGGGTTGGGTGCGGATCCCGGGGTTTCGTGGCGCTCCCACGATTCCCTGGAATCTTCTGGAATGATTTTTCCCTCCCTTTTCCCAGCGCAATTCACGGGGCCCCCCCAGAAGCCGCCGAGACTTGGGGCGCAGGTAAGACCTGGGATGGATCCGGGATCCGGATCCCTCTGGGATCCACAGGGCGGGAATTTTCCCGGCCGGTCCCAGCTCCAGAGGGGTCAGACGGGATCGGGATCGGGATCGGGATCGGGATCAGGGCTGGGATCGGGATTGGGGCCGGGATCGGGATCGGGGCCGGGGCCCGCCGGGAAATCCCAAAGGATTCCAGGATGGTTTGGGTGGGAAGGGACCTTCAAGATCCCAGGGTGATTCCTTGGACATTCCCAGGGATCCAGGGATTCTCTGGATCCAGGAATTCCTTCCCAAGATCCCAAAATCCCCAAATCCCGAACCTCTGGTCATGGTGGGAGCCATTCCCTGCCATTCCAGGGTCCCAAATCCCTCTGGATTGGATCCAGCCCCATCCCGACTCCTCCTTGGGAAGGAATTTTGGGATCCAGGGGTTTCACTGGGAATTCAGGACTCCAGGAAGGGTCTCCCTTCCCTTTTCCATCCCTGAATTCCATAAAAATCCCTCAGGATAGATCCCGAGTGTCCCTGATCCCAGAATCCCGGAATGGTTTGGGATTTTGGGATCCATGGACCCTCAATCCCGTGATCCCAGGGACACTTCCCACCATCCCAGGGTGATCCAAATCCACCCTCGGACGCTCCCGGGGATTCTCTGGGAATTCCTTCCCAAGATCCCAAGGGAAGGAACCTCCAACCCCACCCCATTCCATGGTCACGGAATTCCAGGATCCTCCAATCCCTATCCCAGCCTTTCCCAGGGATGGGAGCACCACAACCCCTTGCTGACAGATGCTGATTTTCCCGTTTTTCCTGGAGTTCCTGATCCCCGTTATCCCTGCTATCCCGGAATTCCTGATCCCGTTATCCCAGAATTCCTGATCCCTGTTATCCCAGAATTCCTGATCCCGTTATCCCTGCTATCCCAGGATTCTCAATCCCATTATCCCTGCTATCCCGGAATTCCTGATCCCGTTATCCCTGTTATCCTAGAATTTCTGATCCCGTTTTCCCTGTTTTCCTGGGATTCCCAATCCCGTTATCCCTGTTATCCTGGAATTTCTGATCCCATTATCCCTGTTATCCTGGAATTTCTGATCCCGTTATCCCTTTAATCCTGGAATTTCAGATTCCTCTTTTCCCTGCTATCCCAGGATTCCTGATCCCATTATCCCTGCTATCCCGGAATTCCTGGAATCCCGTTATCCCTGTTTTCCCTGCTATCCCAGAATTCCCGATCCCATTATCCCTGTTATCCTGGAATTTCTGATCCCATTATCCCTGTTATCCCGGGTTTCCCGATCCCGTTACCCCTGTTTTCCCTGAATTCCTGATCCCATTTTCCCGGGATTCCTGATCCCATCATCCCTGCTATCCCTGTTTTCCCTGCCATCCCTGTTTTCCCTGTTATCCCTGCTATCCCTTTTTATCCCTGTTTTCCCTGCTATCCCTGCCATCCCTTTTGATCCCTGTTTTCCCTGTTTTCCCGATCCCGTCATCCCTGTTATCCTGGAAATTCTGATCCCGTTTTCCCTGCCATCCCTGCTATCCCTGTTTATCCCTGCCATCCCTGCTATCCCTGTTTTCCCTGTTATCCTCGCTATCCCTTTTTATCCCTGTTTTCCCTTTTATCCCTTTTTATCCCAGTTTATCCCCGTTTATCCCTGTTTTCCCCGCTATCCCTGCCATCCCTTTTTATCCCCGTTTATCCCCTTTTTATCCCCGTTTATCCCCTTTTCACCCCTGCTTTCCATCCCCGGTATCCCCCTCCGGTCCCAGCTGCGGCCGGCGCCCACGGCGCGGCTGGACCGCTCGTCGGACGCGGTGTACGGCAGCGTCACGGAGCTGGTGCGCGCCGTGCTGCAGCTCAAGGACGACATCGGCCGCCTGCCGCCCCACGGCTACGTCCTGGCCGTCAAGGTGGGCGCCCATCCCGCGGGAATCCCCCCGGGAACAGGGACACGGCCGGCGGGGAACCGGGCATCCCCATTGGCTGATGCCGCTTTGGGAAGGGGGGGGCGTGTCCCGGAGAGGGGGAAGATTCCGGAATTTCTGGGTGGTCCTTGGGTCCATGGTGGGGGAGGCTCCAACATTCCCTGTTCCTCTCTTGGGTCCTTGGATCCGTGGTGGGATCTCCAACATTCCCTGCTCCTCCCTTGGATCCGTGGTGGGAGAGTCTCCAACATTCCCCTGTTCCTCTCTTGGATCCTTGGATCCATGGTGGAACCAAATCCCAAATTTCCAACCTCTCCATCGGGTCCTTGGATCCGTGGTGGGGGCTCCAACATTCCCTGCTTTTCCCTTGGATCCGTGGTGAAGAGTCTCCAACATTCCCTGTTCCTCTCTTGGATCCATGGTGGGACCAATTCCCACATTGCCAGCTCCTCCACTGGGGCTTTGGATCCGTGGTGGAACCTCCAACATTCCCTGTTCTTCCCTTGGCTCCATGGATCCATGGTGGGACCAATTCCCACATTCCCAATTCCTGCATTGGGTCCTTGGATCCATGGTGGGATCTCCAACATTCCCCGTTGGATCCTTGGATCCATGGTGGGAACAATTCCCAAATTTCCAACTTCTCCTTTGGGTCCTTGGATCCATGGTGGGATCTCCAACATCCCCTGCTCCTCCCTTGGATCCGTGGTGGGAGAGTCTCCAACATTCCCTGTTCCTCTCTTGGGGCTTCGGATCAATGGTGGCACCAAATCCCAAATTCCCAGACCCTCTCTTGGGATCCTTGAACTGATTCCCAGCTTGTCCCACGATTCCTGGGTCAGTGGTGGAATCTCCAACATTCCCAGCTCCTCCTTGGGATCCTTGGATCCATGGTGGGATCTCCAACATTCCCTGCTCTTCCCTTGGATCCATGGTGGGAGAATCTCCAACATTCCCTGTTCCTACCTTGGATCCTTGGATCCGTGGCCGAATCTCCAACATTTCCAACTCTTCCATTGACTCCATGGATCCATGGTGGGACCAATTCCCACATTCCCAGCTCCTCCATCGGGTCCTTGGATCCATGGTGGAACCTCCAACATTCCCTGCTTTTCCCTTGGATCCTTGGATCCATGGTGGGACCAATCCCAGCATTCCCAGCTCCTCCATTGGAATCTTGGATCCGTGGTGGGAGAGTCTCCAACGTTCCCTGTTCCTCTCTTGGGGCTTTGGATCCGTGGTGGGATCTCCAACATTCCCTGCTCTTCCCTTGGATCCATGGATCCATGGTGGGACCAATTCCCACATTCCCAGTTCCTCCATTGGATCCTTGGATCCATGGTGGGAGAGTCTCCAGCACTTCCAGCTCCTCCCTTGGATCCAATTCCCACGTTCCCAGCTCCTCCTTGGGATCCTTGAACCAATTCCCAGCTCCTCCCATGGATCCTTGGAGGGATCTCCAACATTCCCAACTCTTCCATTGGCTCCTTGGATCCTTGGTGGAATCTCCAACATTCCCAGCTGTTCCTCCCATGGATCCTTGGATCCATTGTGGAATCTCCAACATTCCCAGGCCTTCCATTGGCTCCTCGGATCCATTGTGGAATCTCCAACATTCCCAGCCCTTCCATTGGCTCCTCGGCTCCATGCTGGGACCCATTCCCACATTCCCACATTCCCGGCTCCCTCCTTGTCTCCACGGTTGGAGCCTCTCCCACCTCTCCTGGACAGACCCCTCCCCCCATCCCACCCCCAACCATTCCCACCGGGAATCCACCCCTGGTGGGATCCATGCCCTGGTGGGATCCATTCCCTGGTGGGATCCACCCCTGGTGGGATCCATTCCCTTGGTGGGATCCGTGCCCTGGTGGGATCCATGCCCTGGTGGGATCCGGGCCCTGGTGGGATCCATTCCCTGGTGGGATCCATTCCCTGTTGGGATCCGTGCCCTGGTGGGATCCATTCCCTGGTGGGATCCGGGCCCTGGTGGGATCCATCCCTTGGTGGGATCCACCCCTGGTGGGATCCGGGCCCCGCTGGGACGGATCCATGCCGAGGTTCTCCGGCCCCGCAGAACATCGGGCTGTCCCTGCGGAATCTGATCGGCAGCGTCGACGCCGTCCTGCCCGAGCTCCCGGCCTCGTCCCGCACCGAGGTACCCGCGGCGGCGTTCCCGAAACTCCCCACTCGTACGGAAAATTCCGGAAAATTCCCCGGAAATTCTGGAAAAACGCTCCCCGCTCTGACCTTGGATCGTTGGATCCGTGGTGGGATCGATTGCCACGATCCCAGATCCTCCTTGGGATCCTTGAACCGATTTCCTGGGGAAATTCCCAAAATTTTCTGGCAAAAAATCTGGAATTTCCTGAGAAAAATTCTGGAATTTTCTGGAAAAAAATCTGGAATTTCCTGGAAAAATTATGGAATTCTCTGGAAAAATTACAGAATTTTATGGGAAAATCATGGAATTTTCTGGCAAAAATTTCCAGAATTTTCTGGAAAAAAATTCCAGAATTTTCTGGAAAAAAAATTCCAGAATTTTCTGGGAAAATGCTGGAAATTTCTGGGAAAACTTCAGAATTTTCTGGAAATATGTCAGAATTTCCTGGAAAAATTCTTGAATTTTATGGGAAAAAAAATCCCGGAATTTTCTGGAAAACTTCCATTATTTCCTCGAAAAATTATAGAATTTCCTGGAAACAATTATGAAAATTTCTGGGAAAAATACGGGATTTGCTGGAAAAATTCTGGAATTTTTCTGGCAAAAAAATCCAGAATTTCCTGGAAAAAACGATGGAATTTTATGGCAAAAATCCAGAATTTCCTGGGAAAATTGTGGAAAATTTTCCAGGGAAAATGCCAGAATTTTCTGGAAAAAAATACGGAATTTTATGGAAAAACCATGGAACTTCCTGGAAAATTTCCCTGGGCAAATGTCAGAATTTCCTCGAAAAAATTTTCAGAATTTCCTGGAAAAATTCTTGAATTTTATGGGGATAAAATACGTAATTTTCTGGAAAATCCATGGAAATTCCTGGGAAAATTTCAGAAATTTTTGGAAAAATTCTTGAATTTTCTGAAAAACTGTCATTATTTCCTCGGAAAATTCTGGAATTTCCTGGGGAAAATGATGAAAATTTCTGGAAAACCCATGGAATTCTCTGGCAAAAATCCAGAATTTTCTGGAAAATTTCTGATTCTCTGGCAAAAATCCAGAATTTTCTGGAAAATTTCTGGAAATTTCTGCGAAAATGTCAGAATTTTCTGGAAAAATTCTGGAATTTCCAGGGAAAAATACGGAATTTTATGGAAAAACCATGGAACTTCCTGGAAAATTTTCCTGGGCAAATGTTAGAATTTACCTCGAAAAATGTCAGAATTTCTTGGGGAAAAAATCCAGAATTTTCTGGGAAAATTCTGGAACTTCCTGGAAAAATTCTCTGGGAAAAATTCAGAATTTCCTGGGAGAAAATTCTTGAATTTCCTGGGGAAAAAATCCAGAATTTCCTGGAAAAATTCTGCAGAATCCAGAATTTCCTGGGAAAATTCTGCAGCTTCCTGGAAAATTCCCCTGGAAAAAATCCAGAATTTTCTGGGAAAAATTCTTGAATTTCCTGGGGAAAAAAATCCAGAATTTTCTGGGAAAAATTCTTGAATTTCCTGGGAAAAAATCCAGAATTTTCTGGGAAAAATGTCAGAATTTCCTGGGGAAAAAATCCAGAATTTCCTGGAAAATTTCCCTGGGAAAAATTCAGAATTTCCTCGAAAAATGACAGAATTTCCTGGGGGGAAAAAATCCAGAATTTTCTGGGGGGAAAAATCCAGAATTTCCTGGGAGAAAAATTCTTGAATTTCCTGGGGAAAAAAATCCAGAATTTTCTGGAAAAATTCTGCAGCTTCCTGGAAAATTTCCCTGGAAAAAATCCAGAATTTTCTGGGAAAAATGTCAGAATTTCCTGGAAAAATTCTTGAATTTCCTGGGGAAAAAAATCCAGAATTTCCTGGGAAAATTCTGGAACTTCCTGGGAAATTTCTCTGGAAAAAATTCAGAATTTCCTGGGGGAAAAAAAATCCGGAATTTTCTGGGAAAAATTCTTGAATTTCCTGGGGAAAAAATCCAGAATTTCCTGGAAAATTTCCGTGGGAAAAATTCAGAATTTCCTGGGGAAAAATTTTCAGAATTTCCTGGGGAAAATAAATCCAGAATTTCCTGGGGGGAAAAAATCCAGAATTTCCTGGGGGAAAAAAATCCAGAATTTTCGGGGAAAAATTCAGAATTTCCTCGAAAAATTCTTGAATTTCCTGGGGGGAAAAAATCCAGAATTTTCTGGGAAAAATTCTTGAATTTCCTGGGGAAAAAATCCAGAATTTCCTGGAAAAATTCTTGAATTTCCTGGGGAAAAATCCAGCATTTTCTGGGAAAAATTCTTGCATTTCCTGGGGAAAAAATCCAGAATTTTCTGGGGAAAAATGTCAGAATTTCCTGGGGGGAAAATTTTCAGAATTTCTTGGGAAAATTCTTGAATTTCCTGGGGAAAAAAATCCAGAATTTTCTGGGAAAAATGTCAGAATTTCCTGGGAAAAAAATCCAGAATTTCCTGGAAAATTTCCCTGGGAAAAATTCAGAATTTCCTCGAAAAATTCTTGACTTTCCTGGGGGAAAAAATCCAGAATTTTCTGGGAAAAATGTCAGAATTTCCTGGGGGAAAAAAATCCAGAATTTTCTGGGGAAAAAATCCAGAATTTCCTGGAAAATTTCCCTGGGAAAAATTCAGAATTTCCTCGAAAAATGACAGAATTTCCTGGGGGGAAAAAATCCAGAATTTTCTGGGAAAAATTCTTGCATTTCCTGGGGAAAAAAATCCAGAATTTTCTGGGAAAAATGTCAGAATTTCCTGGGGAAAAATCCAGCATTTTCTGGAAAAAAAATCCAGAATTTTCTGGGAAAATTCTTGAATTTCCTGGGGGAAAAAAATCCAGAATTTCCTGGGGGGAAAAATTTTCAGAATTTCCTCGAAAAATTCTTGAATTTCCTGGGGGGAAAAAATCCAGAATTTTCTGGGGGAAAAAATTTTCAGAATTTCCTCGAAAAAATCCAGAATTTTCTGGGAAAAATTTTCAGAATTTCCTGGGAGAAAATTCTTGAATTTCCTGGGGAAAAAAATCCAGAATTTCCTGGAAAAATTCTGCAGCTTCCTGGAAAATTTCCCTGGGAAAAATTCAGAATTTCCTCGAAAAATGACAGAATTTCCTGGGGGAAAAATCCAGAATTTCCTGGGAGAAAATTCTTGAATTTCCTGGGGAAAAAAATCCAGAATTTTCTGGGAAAATTCTTGAATTTCCTGGGGAAAAAATCCAGAATTTTCTGGGAAAAAAAATCCAGAATTTTCTGGGCAAAATGTCAGAATTTCCTGGGGAAAAAATCCAGAATTTTCTGGGGAAAAATGTCAGAATTTCCGAATTTCCTGGGAGAAAATTCTTGAATTTCCTGGGGAAAAAATCCAGAATTTCCTGGGAAAAATTTTCTTGAATTTCCTGGGGAAAAAATCCAGAATTTCCTGGAAAAAATCCAGAATTTCCTGGAAAATTTCCCTGGGAAAAATTTCAGAATTTCCTCGAAAAATTCTTGAATTTCCTGGGGAAAAATCCAGAATTTCCTGGGGGGAAAAATTTTCAGAATTTCCTTGGGGGAAAAAAATCCAGAATTTCCTGGGAAAAATTCTTGCATTTCCTGGGGAAAAAATCCAGAATTTTCTGGGAAAAATATCCAGAATTTTCGGGGAAAAAATCCAGAATTTCCTGGGAAAAATTTTCTTGAATTCCCTGGGGAAAAAATCCAGAATTTCCTGGGAAAAATTCTTGCATTTCCTGGGGAAAAAATCCAGAATTTTCTGGGGAAAAATTTTCAGAATTTCCTGGGAAAATTCTTGAATTTCCTGGGGAAAAAATCCAGAATTTTCTGGGAAAAATTCTTGAATTTCCTGGGGAAAAAATCCAGAATTTTCTGAGAAAATTCTTGAATTTCCTGGGGAAAAAAATCCAGAATTTTCTGAGAAAAACTCTTGAATTTCCTGGTGGGAGGGAACAAACCCCCAACCACCCCGTGCCTTTCCGTGGGCAGATCGAGGGCACGCAGCGGCTGCTGAGGGCGGAGCTGGCGGCGCTGGTGGGGAAGACGCGGCTGGCGCAGCAGGGCTGCGGCCCCGCGCTGGCGGCCGAGCTGCGCCGGCAGATGCTGGCGGCCGCGCACGCCCTGGCCATGGACGCCAAGAACCTCCTGGACGCCGTGGACCAGGCCAAGCTCCGGGCCCGCCTGGCCGCCCCCTGCCCCGAGGGACCCTAATGAGGAGCCAGGGTGGAAGCTTCCGGAAAACCGGGAGGGAGGGGGGAAATGGCGGAGTTGGGGTTTGGGGTCTGGTTTTGGTGTTTCCTTTGCTCTTCTCCTTCTTCTTTTCTTCTCCTTCTTCTTCTTCCTCTTCTTCTCCTTCTTCTTCTTCCTCTCCTTCTTCTTCTTCTTCTTCTCCTTCTTCTCTTTTTTCTTCTTCTCCCTCTTCTTCTTCTTCTCCTTCTTCTTCTTCTTCCTCTTCTCCTTCTTCTTCCTCTTCTTCTTCTCCTTCTTCTTCTTCTTCCTCTTCTTCCTCTTCTTCCTCTTCTTCCTCTTCTTCCTCTTCTTCTTCTTCTCTCTCTTCCTCTTCTTCCTCTTCTCCTTCTTCTCCTTCTTCCTCTTCTTCTCCTTCTTCTTCCTCTTCTCCTTCTCCTTCTTCTTCCTCTTCTTCTTCTCCTTCTTCCTCTTCTTCTTCTCCTTCCTCTTCTTCTCCTTCTCCGTCTTCTTCTTCTTCCTCTTCTTCTTCTCCCTCTTCTCCTTCTTCTCTTTTTTCTTCTTCTCCTTCCTCTTCTTCTCCTTCTTCTTCTTCTCCTTCTCCTTCTTCTCCTTCCTCTCCTTCCTCTTCTTCTCCTTCTTCCTCTTCTTCCTCTTCTTCTCTTTCTTCTTCCTCTTCCTCCTCCTCCTCCTCCTCCTCGTCCCCCTCGTGTCTCGCCAAGCGTCGCGGTTGGGAAAACGGGAGGGGCCTGGTGGGGTTTTTTCCTTGGAAAAATGGGAGGTTTGGGGGTTTTAGTTGGGAAAAATTGAGGTTTTTTGGGGGGGTTTTCATTGGAGAAATTTGAGGGTTTAACTTGGAAAAAATGGAAGTTTTGGGGTTTTAATTTGGAAAAATTTGAGGGTTTGGGTTTGAGGTTGTATTTGGGAAAATTTGAAGTTTTTGGGGGGTTTTATTTGGGAAAAATTGAGTTTTTTGGGGGGGGGTTTCATTGGAGAAATTTGAGGGTTTTCCTTGGAAAGATTTGAGGGTTTTCCTTGAAAATAATGAGGTTTTTTTGAGGGTTTTCCTTGGAAGAAATTTGAGGGTTTTCCTCGGAAATAATTCTCTATTATTTTCCAATTTTCCAATGAAAAACCCCAGAGGTTTTCTGGGGTTTTCATCAGAAAAATTGAGGGGTTTTGGGTTTTTCTTCGTGGAAAAATGGGAGGTTTGGAGGTTTTATTTGGGAAAAATTGAAGTTTTTGGAGGGTTTTGCTTGGAAAAATTTGAGGGTTTTCCTTGGAAAAAAAATGGAAATTCTGGGGTTTTTATTTGGAAAAATTTCAGGGTTTTCCTTGGAAATAATGAGGTTTTCTGGGTTGAGGGGTTTTGGGTTTTTCTCATGGAAAAATGGGAGGTTTGGGGGTTTTATTCGGGAAAAATTGAGGCTTTTGGGGGGTTTTCATTGGAGAAATTGGAGGGTTTTCCTTGGAGGAATTTTAGGGGTTTCCTTGGAAAAAAAAATGGAAATTCTGGGGTTTTTATTTGGAAAAATTTCAGGGTTTTCCTTGGAAATAATGAGGTTTTTTTTGGGTTTTCATCGGAAAAATGGAGGGGTTTTGGGGTTTGTTTTTGGTTGAAAAATGGGAGGTTTTGGGGGTGTTCGGCTGATCCCACCTGGGGTTTTCCTTGGAAAAAGATGGAAGTTTTTGGGTTTTTTAGTTGGAAAAATGGGGGTTTTGGAGGTTTTGTTTGGGAAAAATTGAAGTTTTGGGGGTTTTCCTTGGGAAAAAACTGAGGTTTTGGGGGTTTTACTTGGAAAAAATTGAAGTTTTCGGGTTCTTATTTGGAAAAAGTTTTTGAGGGGGGTTTTATTTGGAAAAAAAAAAAGGGATTTTTTGGGGTTTTTTTGGAAAAAAAAGGGAGGTTTTGGGGGTTCTTTTTGGTAAAAAGGAAAACCCTTGGGAAAAAAATTGAGGTTTTGGGGGTATTATTCGGGAAAAAAATTGAAGTTTTTGGGTTTTTATTTGGAGAAAAAAAAATGGGAGGTTTTGGGGTTCTCCTTGGAGAAAATGAGGGGTTTGGGGTTTTTCCTGGGAAAAAATTGAGGGGTTTGGGTTTTTTGCTTTGGAAAAAAGGGAGGTTTTGGGGTTTTTATTCGGAAAAAACTGGAGGGTTTGGGGTTTTTCCTTGGAAAAAAGGAAAACCCTCGGAAAGAAAGGAGGTTTTGGATGTTGTCCTTGGAAAAAAAGGAGATTTTGGGGGGTTTCCTTGGAAAAAAGGGAGGTTTTGGGGTTTTCCTTGGGAAGGAAAGGAGGTTTTGGGGGGAAAAAAGGAGGTTTTGGGGGGAAAAAAGGAGGTTTTGGGGGTTTTCCATGGGAAAACTTTTCTCTTGGTGGGTTTCCAGTGGGATCCATCCCGGGATTTTTGGGTTGAAATCCCCGGAATTCGGCGTTTTTGGGGTTTTTCTTCCCCCCCCTCCCTCGGACGTTGCACAGAGGATTTTATTTAACGGCGGCTTCCGGAACCTTCGGGACTCTTCCAGCTGCGTCGTTCCCGAATTTTGCGCTTCCGGTTTTTTTTCCCGCGGCGTTTTTTCTCCCCCGCAGTTTTCCCCCAATTTTTGGGGTTTTTTTGTTGTAATTGGTTTTTTTTTCCCTCTTCCCGGCTCAGATAAAACCGTGCGCCAAAATCCCGCCTTGGCCTCTCCTTTGCCGCCCTCCCCGCCCGGAATTGCCTTGGAATGGTTGGGGGGGGGTCGGAGACTGCTTGGGATGGCGGCCGTGGGGAATCGCGCGTGGAATGGGGGCGGATCAGCGTCCCAGAACGGGCCCCGGGGACGGTGGGATCATCACGGGACGGTGGGATCATCGTGGGATGGTGGGATCATCGTGGGATGGTGGGATCATCACGGGATGGTGGGATCATCACGGGAGGGTGGGATCATCATGGGACGATGGGATCATCACGGGATGGTGGGATCATCGTGGGATGGTGGGATCATCACGGGATGGTGGGATCATCATGGGACGGTGGGATCATCACGGGACGGTGGGACCATCATGGGATGGTGGGATCATCATGGGATGGTGGGATCATCACGGGATGGTGGGATCATCGTGGGATGGTGGGATCATCGTGGGATGGTGGGATCATCACGGGATGGTGGGATTGTCATGGGAGGGTGGGATCATCATGGGATGGTGGGATCATCACGGGACGGTGGGATCATCACGGGATGGTGGGATCATCGTGGGATGGTGGGACCATCGTGGGATGGTGGGATCATCATGGGACGGTGGGATCATCACGGGACGGTGGGATCATCACGGGATGGTGGGACCATCATGGGATGGTGGGATCATCACGGGATGGTGGGATCATCATGGGATGGTGGGATCATCGTGGGATGGTGGGATCATCACGGGACGGTGGGATCATCACGGGATGGTGGGATCATCATGGGACGGTGGGATCATCGTGGGATGGTGGGATCATCACGGGACGGTGGGATCATCACGGGATGGTGGGATCATCACGGGAGGGTGGGATCATCACGGGACGGTGGGATCATCATGGGATGGTGGGATCATCATGGGACGGTGGGATCATCACGGGACGGTGGGATCGTGTCCGTGTCCCTTCTGCATGGACAACCCGAGGTGTCATCCCTGTCCCGTGACCTTCTGGGATGATGGGATCACAAGATTATGGGATGATGGGATCATGGGATGATGGGATCATGTCCATGTCCCTCCTGCATGGACAACCCGAGGTGTTATCCCTGTCCCATGACCTTCTGGGATGGTGGATGATGGGATCACAGGACGATGGGATCACGGGATGGTGGGATCACGGGATGATGGGATCGTGTCCATGTCCCTTCTGCAAGGACCACCTGCACCTTTATCCCTGTCCCACGACCTCCTCGGATTGTGGGATCGTGGGATCACGGGATCATGGCTCATGTCCCTTCTGCAAGGGCCGTCCACAGGGTTCTCCTTGTCCCACAACTTCCTGGGATCACGGGACGATGGGATCGTGTCCATGTCCCTTCTGCATGGACAACCCGAGGTGTTATCCCTGTCCCGTGACCTCCTGGGATGGTGGATCACGGGATCATGGGATCATGGCTCATGTCCCTTCTGCAGGGGCCGTCCACAGGGTTCTCCTTGTCCCACAACTTCCTGGGATGATGGGATGGTGGGATGGTGTCCATGTCCCTTCTGCATGGACAACCCGAGGTGTCATCCCTGTCCCATGACCTCCTGGGATGATGGGATCACGGGATCATGGGATGATGGGATCACAGGATCATGGGATCGTGTCCCTTCTGCAAGGGCCGTCCACAGGATTCTCCTTGTCCCACAACTTGCCGGGATCACGGGATGGTGGGATCATGGGACGATGGGATCATGGGATGGTGGGATGGTGTCCATGTCCCTTCTGCATGGACAACCCGAGGTGTTATCCCTGTCCCGTGACCTCCTGGGATGGTGGGATCATGGGATCACAGGATGATGGGATCGTGGGATCATGGGATCGTGTCCCTTCTGCAAGGGCCATCTGAACCCTTATCCCTGTCCCATGACCTCCTGGGATGGTGGATCATGGGATCACAGGATGATGGGATCACGGTCGTGTCCCTTCTGCAAGGGCCATCCACAGGGTTCTCCTTGTCCCACAACTTCCCGGGATCATGGGATGATGGGATCGTGTCCATGTCCCTTCTGCAAGGGCCATCTGAACCCTTATCCCTGTCCCGTGACCTCCTGGGATGGTGGATCATGGGATCACAGGATGGTGGGATCATGGGATCGTATCCGTGTCCCTTCTGCATGGACAACCCGAGGTGTTATCTCTGTCCCATGACCTCCTGGGATGGTGGACCATGGGATCACAGGATCACAGGATGATGGGATCATGGGATGATGGGATCGTGTCCCTTCTGCAAGGGCCATCTGAACCCTTATCCCTGTCCCATGACCTCCTGGGATGGTGGGATCACAAGATGATGGGATCATGGGATCATGGGATCATGGGATCATGGTCATGTCCCTTCTGCATGGACAACCCGAGCTGTTATCCCTGTCCCACAACTTCCTGGGATCCTGGGATGGTGGGATGATGGGATCATGTCCATGTCCCTTCTGCACGGACCATCCCCAGCATCTCCCCCAACTTCCTGGGATGGTGGGACCAGAGGATGATGGGATCGCGGGATCGCGGGATCACGTCCCATCTCCCACACCACCCGCGGACACGCCCAGCCCGTCACCCCCACCCCTTTCCCCACCCTCCATCCCCACTGCAGATCTCCCACGGCTTCCACCTCCCCACCAGCCTCCAGCAGGACACGGCCACCACCATTCCCACCATTCCCAGCACCATTCCCACCACCATTCCCACCATTCCCACCATTCCCACCACCATTCCCACCATTCCCACCACCATTCCCACCACCATTCCCAGCACCATTCCCACCATTCCCACCACCATTCCCACCACCATTCCCAGCACCATTCCCAGCACCATTCCCAGCCCATCCTAGGTCACGCCGGCCACGGTGCCCAGCAGGCAGCAGATGATGATGAACATCCACAGGAAGATCCGGTCAATCCCACAACGTCCTGGGATGGTGGGATCACGGGGTGGTGGGATCACAGGGTGATGATGGGATCGTGTCCATGTCCCTTCTGCACGGACCATCCACGGTGTTATCCCTGTCCCATGACTTCCTGGGATCGTGGGATGATGGGATCATGTCCGTGTCCCTTCCGCATGGACAACCCAAGGTGTTATCCCAAATCCCTGTCCCATGACCTCCTGGGATTTTGGGATGATGGGATCATGGAATTGCAGGATCATGTCCTTGTCCCTTCTGCACAGACCATCCACAGCATCTCCCACGACTTCCCGGGATCACAGGATGGTGGGATCATGGAATTATGGGATCACGTCCATGTCCCTTCCGAACCCTTATCCCTGTCCCACGACTTCCTGGGATCATGGCATGGTGGGATCACGGGATCACGTCCACCCCTTTCCCCACCCTCCATCCCCACTGCAGATCTCCCACGGCTTCCACCTCCCCACCAGCCTCCAGCAGGACACGGCCACCACCATTCCCACCATTCCCACCACCATTCCCAGCCCCATTCCCACCATTCCCAGCCCCATTCCCAGCCCCATTCCCAGCCCCATTCCCAGCCCCATTCCCACCACCATTCCCACCACCATTCCCAGAACCATTCCCACCACCATTCCCACCATTCCCAGCCCCATTCCCAGCCCCATTCCCAGCCCCATTCCCAGCACCATTCCCACCATTCCCACCACCATTCCCAGCCCCATTCCCAGTCCATCCCAGTCCATCCCAGCCCCATTCCCAGCACCATTCCCAGTCCCATTCCCAGCCCCATTCCCACCATTCCCAGCACCATTCCCACCATTCCCACCACCATTCCCACCCCCATTCCCAGCACCATTCCCAGCCCCATTCCCAGCACCATTCCCAGCCCCATTCCCACCATTCCCACCATTCCCACCACCATTCCCAGCCCCATTCCCAGTCCATCCCAGTCCATCCCAGCACCATTCCCAGCACCATTCCCAGCCCCATTCCCAGCCCCATTCCCAGCCCCGTTCCCAGCCCCATTCCCAGCCCCATTCCCAGTCCATCCCAGTCCATCCCAGCCCCATTCCCAGCCCCATTCCCAGCACCATTCCCAGCCCCGTTCCCAGCACCATTCCCAGCCCCATTCCCAGTCCATCCCAGTCCCATTCCCAGTCCATCCTAGATCATGCCGGCCAGGTATGGGGGCAGGAAGAGCCCCACGGTGCCCAGCAGGCAGACGATGATGAACATCCACAGGAAGATCCGGTCGATCACCATGGCCACGTACTTCCAGTCCTCCTTCACCTGCCGGCGGGAAGAGGGAGCCTGGATCCCTCCCTCGGGAATGCCCCATTCCCGAAGGGAATCTCACGGGGTCAGGAGAGCACCCTGAGCTTCCTGGGAATCCCCTCGGGGGTGAGGAGACCCCACGGTTCATGGAAAATTCTGGAATTTTCTGAGGTGGGGGATGGAGGTCACCAGGGCGGAGCTGATCCCACCCGGGGTTTTCCAAACCCACTTTGGGAAAAGCGGGAATGGGGCCAAGGGTGGGAGAGATGGATCGTGGATCTTCTCCGTGGGTTTGGATCCTTGGGGAGCAACCACGGATCCCGGAACTTCCCTTCCCATTTTTGGGATCTCAGGAACCAAACCATGGATCCCAGAATGGCTCTTCCCAATTTTTGGGATCTCAGGAACCAAACCTGGATCCCAGAACGGCTCTTCCCAATTTTTGGGATCTCCAGCCCCATCCACGGATCCCAGAACTTCCCATTCCATTTTGGGACCTCCGGCCCCACCCACACATCCCAGAATTTCCCTTCCCAATTTTGGGACCTCCAACCCCATCCGTGGATCCCAGAACTTCCCGGTTTTGGGGTCTCAAGAGCCAATCATGGATCCCAGAACTTCCCATTCCATTTTTGGGATCTCCAGCCCCATCCAAAGATCCCAGATCTGCCCTTCCCATTTTTGGGATCTCCAGCTCCATCCATGGATTCCAGACCTTCCCAATTCTGGGACTTCCATCCCCATCCCTGGATCCCAGAACTTCCCAATTTTTGGACCTCCAACCCCATCCATGGGGTCCCGATTTTGGGGCGTCAAGGACCAGCCACGGATCCCAGAACTTCCCATTCCCATTCCCAATTTTGGGATCCCCATCCCCATCAATGGGGTCCCGATTTTGGGACGTCAAGGACCAGCCACGGATCCCAGAACTTCCCACTCCCAATTTTGGGATCCCCATCCCCATCAATGGATCCCGATTTTGGGACGTCAAGGACCAGCCACGGATCCCAGAACTTCCCACTCCCAATTTTGGGATCCCCATCCCCATCAATGGATCCCGATTTTGGGACGTCAAGGACCAGCCACGGATCCCAGAACTTCCCACTCCCAATTTTGGGATCCCCACCCCGCGGCTCCCGGCACTCACGGAGAAGTCGGCGTCCTCGGCCCTCAGGTGGTCGGCGATGTACTGCACCCCTTCCAGAGCCTTCATCATCCTCGGGGACAGCGCCAAACCCCGCTCCGAGCCTTCCTCCCCGTCCTCCTCCTTGTCCTTCCCCTTGGACGATCCGCGCGACCCCGCGGGTTTTTTCCCGTAGCGGAACTGGCTTCCCTTGGGCTCCACGGGGTGGCTGGGGTAGGCCTTCTCCTCCTCCTCCTCCTCCTCCTCCTCCTCCTCCTCCTCC